>NW_028134113.1:0-56650 GCF_964662115.1 Mustela nivalis | reverse complement strand
AGGTGCTGATGATGAAGAATATTTTAATCAGCAGAGAAGGTCAAAATGACAAAGTTCCAGGATCAGAGTAAACATATGGGATTAAAAAATAAAAATTAAAAAAAAAATTTTTTTTGAAAGGACTTTTTTTTTAAAGGACTTTAAACAAAAGTCCTTTTTAAGAGACAGTTGGCTGTTTAAACCAAAAGTACAACTCACTGAGAGAATCGCCGCATTATTTATTGGGGTAAAAAGGACCTGGAATGCAGAAAGACCCATTCTGCAGAAGAAAAAATAGAATCACTAACAGGCCTCATGGCTTGCACAGCCAGTGGCTAGAATCCCTGCCTCATGAGACCCTGTGCTAGAAGGCCGCTAGAACCATCTCAACTATGTTCGTTTTCCTTGGAAGCCAACAAGTGTTTGCCCGGTTAAGAGCACGGTAACAATCAGTCACGTTATGTTATAATGATTGTCGGTATCTTTAAAAGCCTTGTCAAGTTTCTTTTTGAGTAACCCTCACCCACACTTAGAGAAATTTACCTGTGGTTCACCTCTTTGAAATACCTCATTGTTGTTTCACATTTACAATACCCAAAAAAAAAAAAAAAATCTTTTAATTAACAAAGTGTTCAGAAGGGGGCGCCACTGTAAACAATGAGAGTTTTCGCTGCCCTGACAGTTTTGTTGCAGAAACAGCAGAAAGCACTCAGGTCAGACACAGCCAAGGGCTGGAGGGATTTTTAAAATTACAAAAACCGAACCAAATCAAACCAAAACAAAAATCAAAACCAATGTCCAAGATTTCAAGTTTGCTACTAAAGGTATGACATTCTCCTAAGACATGCGAGTGACTTGATCAATATATTTATATATTTATATTTGAAGAAGAAGGAACTATTTGATGCAGGAAAACCATAGTGCAAGGACCAATGCCGCGCTTCCCAGAGAACCCCAAGCTCTTTTTCTAGAATGGCCATATGCGTATGCATCAGGCGTCCTCTTTTCACTCCCTTTGTGGATCACCTACCATGGAGGTCATGGAATAACCAATAACCAAAAAAGAAACAAAAAACCAAAACATCCAGGTCTAAGTGATTCGTGTGTGCCATCATGCAATGGCGGACCCTGCCTGGAGAGGAGGAGACAGCTTAAACAGATGGCGGGCAAGCATCTCAGCCAGGCCTGTGCTGGGGAAGCTGGTTCCCGGCTTTGGGCACAATTAGGAAGCCAGTGAAGTGACCCGAGAGTGCAGCCGGGGTTTAGGGCTGATGATCTTTTTGCAGCAGGGAGCAGGTGGACACCCGCTCGGGGAGCCAGGCTAGGAGGCCGCTCAGCGCTGGCGCTGGCCACCCTCGCAAGCCCCCCGGGCTTTCCCGGTGCCCGTGTCCCGGGCCCGCGCCTCAGGACGGAGGGGGAGGTGGGCGAGGGCGTGGGCGGTCCGGAGAAGGGGCTTTGCTAATTGCAGAATCCGGAAGTGAGCTTGTGGAGGAAGCAGCTGAGAGTCTGAGAGGAGGTGGAGCAGCTGGCGGAGGAGGGGCGCGCAGCTCCGCTGTGCTCTGCTGCAGCCCAGTCCGCACTGCAGGACACCCGCACTCTAGCGCTCCAGCCCAGCTCCTGAGGCCTCACTGTCCCGCTCCCACGGCCCGCTGCCCCGCCCTGCCCCATGGCTTCTCAGGAGGACCCTCTGCGAGCAGGTAAAGTGACACCGCGCTGCGCCCTCACCTGGAGCAGAAAGCGCGGGCCCCGAGCTCGCGGGGGTGTCGGGACCCAGCCTCCCGCGACCACCGGGGCAGCGGGACCACCCCGGACGACGCGCCACACCCGGGTCCCCACGGGGTCGGGCCGGGGATGGAGCCAGGCGAGGTGCCCCCCGCAGCGAGCGCAATAGCCCCCTTCGTTTGGCACCCCCACGCGCGTGTGCCGAGGACCCCCTTCCCTCATCCCGAGCTGTGGCCCCGCCACTTTTGTACTGGACTTGGGATCCCAGGTAGAAACTAGTCCCTCAGACCTCCCTGGCAGCAAGGAGCACAGGGAGGGATTCTCAGTTTTTCCGCCCCCCCTCCCCCCTCCTCCCCTGGCTCTTCCTCTCCACATTCACATGCCTTCTGGCCTCCCTTTCCTCTCCTCATTGTCACTTTTATTAAATGGTTTTGTTCTGCATGTTGACCCGCAGAGCGATTTCATGAATGAATATACATACAGGAAACTGAGTCGGAGCCCACCTGTGGAGGCCTTTCATTAGAATGGTCTCTGGTTCTAGCCTCAGTTCAGAATACTGCCTGTACCTGAGGACCGAGTCCAGATGTTTCTTTCGTCTCTGACTTGAATTTGAAATATATACCATTCATTTGTTGATGGGCATCTAGGTTCTTTCCATAGTTTGGCTATTGTGGATATTGCTTTCTATAAACATTTGGTGCACGTGCCCCTTTGGATCATATAGTAGTCTTCTTTACCTCTATCAGAACCCCAGGAAGCTTTATTTATTTATTTACTCACATAAACGGGTGATCCAATACATCTTTTTTTGATGTTCAAATGTATTATAATGTCTTACCGCTTAACACTATGCTTACTGCTCTCTTTCACTGTCTGACTAAATCCTCCTCATCACTATGCCATTTAATCAGAAAGAACATTTGAACTCAGAATTCTCTCCATATCAGGGAATGAAGACTCCACCCTTCTGTTTGTGCAGGTAAAATAAATGTTGATATTGTCTGTCCTGCACATACCCCATCCTGTTCACCAGAATATTCACCATCAAAATAGATACAAAATAAAAACCATACCTCACCACTTCTATTACCACCCAGTATGCTAAAAGCACCATCATATGTTCCTGAAATATTGACTTGATTGATAACCCCACTTCCACACATACTGCACTCCTTTCTCCCTGCAAATTTATTTTGGTACAGCAACTTAACCTAAAAATCAAGTCAGATGATTTTATTCTGCTTTTGAAAGTCTTTTGGTATCTTCCCCTTTCATATTAAATAAAAACTGAAGGCGTTTCAATGTACTAGAGGGTCATACATCAATACGTTCTTCCTCTCTCCACCACTATGAACTCCTGATTGGCCTCCTTGTTTTTCCTCCAAAGTAACAGACCAGCTGTTCACACAAAGTCTATATACTTACTTGCTCTGCCTAGAGCAATCTTTTCCTTTAATATTTGTATAACACCCTCCTTCACTTCCTGGGTATTTCTGCAAATGAGTAAAAAGCCTGTATTAAGTGGATAAATTAAAAGCTAAATGAATGGCTTAATAGTTGTATATAGGGGGAAAGGGAACATATTTTCCACGGTTTAGAAGTGGAGTTCTTTTGGGGCGCCTGGGTGGCTCAGTGGGTTAAGCCGCTGCCTTCGGCTCAGGTCATGATCTCAGGATCCTGGGATCGAGTCCCACATCGGGCTCTCTGCTCCGCGGGGAGCCTGTTTCCTCCTCTCTCTCTCTGCCAGCCTCTCTACCTACCTGTGATCTCTCTCTGTCAAATAAATGAATAAAATCTTTAAAAAAAAAAAAAAAAGAAGTGGAGTTCTTTTATAGAGTTCTTGTACAAGCCTACACAATTGAACGATAATGGGCAGTTGTACATTGCAATTATACAAACACTTTGGTAATTTATATCCTTTTTTGGTAATTCATGACTGGACCATTTAATTCCTTAGGAGCATTATAGCATTTCAACTTTTCATGTTCAATAAACTTATTGGGGTTGCTCCCTTTTTTATTCAAATGGAGAAATAGTCATGATTTCATCTAAAGAAAGTGTTATTGATTGTGTTGTTTTCCAGGAATGAGTCGCACATGCTAGTTTAAAAGTTTTGTTAAATTCCCAAGTGTGTCACCGATAAAAGCCTTTTGT
The DNA here is from genome assembly GCF_964662115.1 of Mustela nivalis. Lineage (NCBI taxonomy): Eukaryota > Metazoa > Chordata > Mammalia > Carnivora > Mustelidae > Mustela > Mustela nivalis. Next base: position 52,795 of record NW_028134113.1, on the reverse strand, counting down.
AGATTAGTAACTTGCTCAAAACAGAAAAGTTATGTAACACTCAATTGTTATACTATCTTTGTTTCCATCTTGCATTGTAATAACACCCATCTTAACTCTATTTAAGACAAGTCATCGCCAGATGGCTTTCTGGCATTGATTGCATGATATGAAATCTAGTATAACTAAAAGTTTTAGTAGCCTATAAATCAATTTAGAAAAATATATGTATTTGAATATAAGGTAAAGTTTTAAATTATTTGGCAATAGTAAACTAAACTTTTTTTTGGTAAATTTTTATTTTCTAAAATTTCATTGAGCTCTTTTGCAATAAGAAACAAGTTACAAAAAATTAAGGTTTATTTACCCCAATTCAAAATTATTAGGAATACAATCATAGAGGTTGAAGTATTTAAAATATGGAACCCCAAATATTTTATTAGGTAAATTCTTGAATGCTGAGCATTCACTGTTAAAATATACTACTACTATTGATAGACTGGTAGAAGCCTAAAATCAAATATTTATTAAATATTTATATCCATATCTTTTCATGGCTTGGTAATTCATTTCTCTAGCATTAAATAAGATTCCATTGTTTGCATGTACTACACTTTATTTGAACTTTCACCTATGAAAGGATATCTTGGTTGCTTCCAAGCTTTTGTCAGTAATGAATAAAACTACTATAGACATCTTTGTGGGTATAGGTTTCATCTTCTTTGGATAAATACCAAGAACTGCTACTGCTGAATCATCTGGCAAGAATATGTTTAGTTTTGTAAGAAACTGCCAAGTTGTTTTCCATTCTTTATTCTCAATAGACATGGAAGAACATTCCTGTTGCTCCACATCCTCACCAACATTTCGTGTTCTGTTGTCAGTGTTCTGGATTCTGGGTATGTACTGGTGTCTCTTTTTTGTTTTAATTTGCATTTTCCTGATGACATATGATGTGAAGCATCTTTTTATATGCTTATTTGCCATCTGTAATATTTTCTTTTGTGAGGTATCTGCTAAGGTCTTTGGCTCATTTGTAATCAGGTTTTTCCACGATTGTTGAGTTTTAAGGGGTCTTTGTGTCTTTTTGATTAACAGTCCTTTGCCAGATGTGTATTTTGCAAATTTTTTCTCACAGTCTGTGCTTTGCCTTTTCATTCTCTTGGCATTGTTTCACAGAGTAGACATTTTTAAATTCAGTGCTTGTGCTTTTGTAGCTAAAGTTATTTCCAAAACCAAGGTCATTTAAATTTTCTTCTATATTACCTTCTACATGTTTCATGTTTAGGTTTATAATTTAATCTGAGTTAATTTTTGTGAAGAGTGTATGATATCTGCCTGGATTTATTTTATTTTATTATTTATTTTTATTTTATATTTTTACATTTAGCTTCACCATTACTCCAGAACCATTTGTTTGAAAGATTGTATTTTGCTCTCTTGTATTGCTTTTGCTTTTATATTAAATATAAAATATAATTGATAATATATATTCTGTTCCTTTAATCTAGTCTTTCTGTGGTATTACAATATCTTGCTTCCAATTATCGTTATGGTATACTTTTTTTAAAGATTTTATTTATTTATTTGACAGAGAGAGAGATCACAAATAGGCAGAGAGACAGACAGAGAGAGAAATGAGGAGAAGCAGGCTCCCTGCTGAGCAGAGAGCCCAATACGGGACTCGATCCCAGGCCCCTTCGATCCCAGGCCCCTGGGATCATGACCTGAGCCAAAGGCAGAAGCTTAACCCACTGAGCCAACCAGGTGCCCCATGGTTATGGTAAACTTTGAAGTCAGTCCTCAGGCTTTGTTCTCCTTCAACACTATGTTGACTATTGTGAGTCTTTGCCTCTCCATATAAACTTTAAAATAAGTTTGTTAATATTAAAAAAAAAAGAACTTGATGGAGTGCATTAATTGTATAGATAAACTTGGAAACCAGTGACCTCTTGAGCTTAGCAGGAGATAGACCATGGACATCAGTTGTCACAGTGGTGCCTCTGGCAGAACCTATTGCAAATCCCTAGGCAAAATGAGACCTCAAGGATCTGAGAGATGTCTAAGAAGTACTTGATACATCCCTTGGGTATGGTTTATTAAGTGTCCACCTGTCTGAAAGCTGGGGAATCTAGATAAGGGAGGGAAAATTAGTTATGATAAAACATATCAACAAACATGAATAAATGTTGTAAAACTAATTGTCATGGCTCATATACAATATGACCAACAGAGGGACCATCAAAAGGAAAGCATCAGTTATGTTTATTGTGAAATGTTTTATTCAAAATAAAGCAATGAGAGGGGAAGACACAATGAGAAAATTACCATTTCTTAAATGGTAACCTTCTTACAAAATGGAATAGGGTTTATATTCTAAGTAGTATATTGAAAAGTAAAACATTGGGGTGCCTGGGTGGCTCAGTGGTTTGGGCTGCTGCCTTCGGCTCGGGTCATGATCTCAGGGTCCTGGAATTGAGCCCTGCATCGGGCTCTCTGCTCCGCAGGAAGCCTGCTTCTCTCTCTCTCTCTCTCTGCCTGTCTCTCTGCCTACTTGTGATCTCTGTCTGTCAAATAAATAAATAAAATCTTTTTAAAAAAAGAAAAGAAAGGTAAAACATTAAAAAATAAAATTTAAATTTAAAAAAATTATGTAATTTTTAAAAAAGGTTAAAAAGAGCAGAACCATTTTTCTTATAACTGGAAAATACATTGTATATATATCTATCAAAAATAACTTGTCGGGTTCCTGGGTGGCTTGTGGGTTAAGCCGCTGCCTTCAGCTCAGGTCATGATCTCAGGGTCCAGGGATGGGGCCCCACATTGGGCTCTCTGCTCAACGGGGAGCCTGCTACCTCCTCTCTCTCTTTGCCTGCCTCTCTGCCTACTTGTAATCTCTCTCTCTGTCAAATAAATAAATAAAATCTTTAAAAAAAAATAACTTGTCATGGGGGCACCTGGGTGGCTCAGTGGGTTAAAGCCTCTGCCTTCGGCTCAGGTCATGATTTCAGAATCCTTGGATCGAGTCCCACATCGGGCTCTCAGCTCAGCAGGGAGCCTGCTTCCCCCCTCTCACTCTGCCTGACCCTGCCTACTTGTGATCTCTGTCAAAGAAATAAATAAAATCTTTTATAAAAAAATTTTAAAAAAAACTTGTCATGTCTGGAATCAGGAGCATATGGAAAAAAATAATATCTGAGGACAATACTTCTGCCATGTTTTGTGCCTTGTTAATATTTTTAAACAGTCAGGCAACTTTTAGCTTTATTAAAATACCTACTAAGAGACTAGCAGTGTCTTTTGGAGTCCTATGACTATAAAAAGTAATTGCAAATATTCAAAATGTTTAGTATGGTGTCACTGTTTAGGGCCACCACCAAGCATGTTTCAGAAGTAAGCATATCTGTTACTCTTCCGTAAGGCAAAAGGGCATGTTTTCAGGAGTTCCATCTGCTGTACCAGGAAGTGAATCAAGTAATGAATTTTGTCTATAAAATAATTCACTTTTCAATTTAACATTCCTCATTCCACATTATAATAATAAAAACTAGGAGGAGACTAAAACAAACAAACAACTACAACTACAACAACCAGCTTTTCCTTCAGTGGAAAAGTAAATAGAACCTTATGAGTAGCCTGAAATTTATTTTTAAATATTTTTAAGATAAGCGTTTTTGTTAGAAAACCATATATTTTATATAGCTAAAAAATAACAGGCAAAGTTTTATTAACGTCTAAAAAGTCTAGTTACTTCTATTTATCTATTAACTCATCTCTTTATGAAGTAGAACATGATCACACCTATTGTATCTACCCAAGTTTGTATGCTATGGTTATTTTATGTTTGCTATTTCCTTGCTTAATTTTTACAATATTTGATACATAATAGTATCTTTAAGTCCATCTACGGTTTCACAGAATTTGTTTGAACTTCATCAATATGTACAATACTTTTTGCACGTTGATTAAAAATTACGAGATATGGGGGCTCCTGGGTGGCTCAGTGGATTAGGCCTCTACCTTCGGCTCAGGTCATGATTTCAGGGTCCTGGGATGGAGCCCCACATCGGGCTCTCTGCTCAGCGGGGAGCCTGCTCCCCCACCCCTCTCTCTGCCTGCCTCTCTACCTACTTTTGATCTGTCAAATGGGTAAATAAGATCTTTCAAAAAAGATTTACTAGGTGTGAAATATACCGAGGCTATGGGAAGGAAAATGATTTCACCTGGTCTGACTAGGAAGTGGTTGAAGCCTGAATTAAAGTGCTACAAAAAGAGTCAAGACCTGGGAAATATATGGGTAAAAAATCCCTAGAAAAACAGCAATAATATCGGGCTGCTCTGTATTGATCCAGATCCTGCGGTAGGCAAAGAAGAGCTGGTTTTAGCCAGAGGATGATCTCCGTTTGTCTTCATGATCTGGCATTTCCTGCAAGCCAGGCATGGGGCTCTGCACTAGAGCTGCAAATGCTGGGGGGCCCTCACTGTCCCTTTTCTCTTCTCAGGGGGACAACGGGCATGTCCATGGTGCAGTGTGACAGGTTTTACCACAGGGAGATAAAAGACTGCCAAGAGTAGGTTGGAGCTGGGAAAAGGCACTTAGGAACAGATTTTGAGGGGAGGTGATAGACAAGGGCAAAGCGAAGAATGGGGATGAGTGTGTCACTTTCAAAGTGCCAGGAGGCAGCACAGTGCATTCGGGAATCTACAGCAAGTTCAGGACAACGGGCAGCTGATCTGGCAGCATCACCTGGGGATGGAGGCTGAGCCCCGGGTTTAACACTGGGGGTGAGCTGGTTTGTATACTATGCCGAGAAGGTGAGGTACTACACTGTGGGGGCACAGGGAGCTACCGGAGGATTTCAAATATCAGAATCGTAACCATAATAGAGTATTTAATTGCAACCTAGCTTTCATCAAGGGTAAGATGCACTATAGTTTATGTTCGACTAAGAAAGAGAAATGCTGTCAGTTAAACTAGGATATGTCATCAAGTGCAAGAGTTATTAGAATGGGGGGGGGAGGACAAATCTTAGAACAAGTAAACTGTGGTACTAGAATAATTAAGAAAGGTCGAACACTTGGATCAACTAAAAAAGTGATTATTGCTTACCATGTGCCCCAAACTATATTAAGTCTTAGAACAAGAGACGATTTCATCTTGATGCCCCGAAGCTGTTAGACCCAAGGTACAGAGGGCAGTAGCCAACGACAAGCAGGCCACAAGTGCCATGTGCAGACTCGAAGAGCAACTGCCTTTGAGAGAGGAAATGGTTGAGAGTGGGCTTTCTGAGGAAGAGAATTACTAGCTGGGAAAGTAGGAAAATTGACACAGAATCAGAATTGATGCCCCTTCGTGACAGAGTTGGTGAAACTTCCCTTCTAAGACATCTTGAGGCTCCTCAGAAATGTATTCTTCATTTTGGACGAAACATTCAGGATAAATATGATCTGTTCGAGTTCCTGGTTCTCTCATCAGGTCTGTTTCTTAGGATTCACTGGCACAAGATAAGGGTTTTGATAGTCCAGGGTAAATCCTGACAAAAGCAAAGCACGGTATCTATGAAAAACTAACCACTCAGAAGAGAACAACAGATAAAAGGCCAGGCCGACCTGTCCCTGCAAGATAGGTAAGGTTGGTCTGGCAACAGGGGTAGAAGGGAAGTGTCCATCCTCTGCTAGAAGAGCTAGAGAAGACCCCTTCCGGAGAGACCACCAGGGGAGGAGAGCAGTAGGTGCTGATGATGAAGAATATTTTAATCAGCAGAGAAGGTCAAAATGACAAAGTTCCAGGATCAGAGTAAACATATGGGATTAAAAAATAAAAATTAAAAAAAAAATTTTTTTTGAAAGGACTTTTTTTTTAAAGGACTTTAAACAAAAGTCCTTTTTAAGAGACAGTTGGCTGTTTAAACCAAAAGTACAACTCACTGAGAGAATCGCCGCATTATTTATTGGGGTAAAAAGGACCTGGAATGCAGAAAGACCCATTCTGCAGAAGAAAAAATAGAATCACTAACAGGCCTCATGGCTTGCACAGCCAGTGGCTAGAATCCCTGCCTCATGAGACCCTGTGCTAGAAGGCCGCTAGAACCATCTCAACTATGTTCGTTTTCCTTGGAAGCCAACAAGTGTTTGCCCGGTTAAGAGCACGGTAACAATCAGTCACGTTATGTTATAATGATTGTCGGTATCTTTAAAAGCCTTGTCAAGTTTCTTTTTGAGTAACCCTCACCCACACTTAGAGAAATTTACCTGTGGTTCACCTCTTTGAAATACCTCATTGTTGTTTCACATTTACAATACCCAAAAAAAAAAAAAAAATCTTTTAATTAACAAAGTGTTCAGAAGGGGGCGCCACTGTAAACAATGAGAGTTTTCGCTGCCCTGACAGTTTTGTTGCAGAAACAGCAGAAAGCACTCAGGTCAGACACAGCCAAGGGCTGGAGGGATTTTTAAAATTACAAAAACCGAACCAAATCAAACCAAAACAAAAATCAAAACCAATGTCCAAGATTTCAAGTTTGCTACTAAAGGTATGACATTCTCCTAAGACATGCGAGTGACTTGATCAATATATTTATATATTTATATTTGAAGAAGAAGGAACTATTTGATGCAGCAAAACCATAGTGCAAGGACCAATGCCGCGCTTCCCAGAGAACCCCAAGCTCTTTTTCTAGAATGGCCATATGCGTATGCATCAGGCGTCCTCTTTTCACTCCCTTTGTGGATCACCTACCATGGAGGTCATGGAATAACCAATAACCAAAAAAGAAACAAAAAACCAAAACATCCAGGTCTAAGTGATTCGTGTGTGCCATCATGCAATGGCGGACCCTGCCTGGAGAGGAGGAGACAGCTTAAACAGATGGCGGGCAAGCATCTCAGCCAGGCCTGTGCTGGGGAAGCTGGTTCCCGGCTTTGGGCACAATTAGGAAGCCAGTGAAGTGACCCGAGAGTGCAGCCGGGGTTTAGGGCTGATGATCTTTTTGCAGCAGGGAGCAGGTGGACACCCGCTCGGGGAGCCAGGCTAGGAGGCCGCTCAGCGCTGGCGCTGGCCACCCTCGCAAGCCCCCCGGGCTTTCCCGGTGCCCGTGTCCCGGGCCCGCGCCTCAGGACGGAGGGGGAGGTGGGCGAGGGCGTGGGCGGTCCGGAGAAGGGGCTTTGCTAATTGCAGAATCCGGAAGTGAGCTTGTGGAGGAAGCAGCTGAGAGTCTGAGAGGAGGTGGAGCAGCTGGCGGAGGAGGGGCGCGCAGCTCCGCTGTGCTCTGCTGCAGCCCAGTCCGCACTGCAGGACACCCGCACTCTAGCGCTCCAGCCCAGCTCCTGAGGCCTCACTGTCCCGCTCCCACGGCCCGCTGCCCCGCCCTGCCCCATGGCTTCTCAGGAGGACCCTCTGCGAGCAGGTAAAGTGACACCGCGCTGCGCCCTCACCTGGAGCAGAAAGCGCGGGCCCCGAGCTCGCGGGGGTGTCGGGACCCAGCCTCCCGCGACCACCGGGGCAGCGGGACCACCCCGGACGACGCGCCACACCCGGGTCCCCACGGGGTCGGGCCGGGGATGGAGCCAGGCGAGGTGCCCCCCGCAGCGAGCGCAATAGCCCCCTTCGTTTGGCACCCCCACGCGCGTGTGCCGAGGACCCCCTTCCCTCATCCCGAGCTGTGGCCCCGCCACTTTTGTACTGGACTTGGGATCCCAGGTAGAAACTAGTCCCTCAGACCTCCCTGGCAGCAAGGAGCACAGGGAGGGATTCTCAGTTTTTCCGCCCCCCCTCCCCCCTCCTCCCCTGGCTCTTCCTCTCCACATTCACATGCCTTCTGGCCTCCCTTTCCTCTCCTCATTGTCACTTTTATTAAATGGTTTTGTTCTGCATGTTGACCCGCAGAGCGATTTCATGAATGAATATACATACAGGAAACTGAGTCGGAGCCCACCTGTGGAGGCCTTTCATTAGAATGGTCTCTGGTTCTAGCCTCAGTTCAGAATACTGCCTGTACCTGAGGACCGAGTCCAGATGTTTCTTTCGTCTCTGACTTGAATTTGAAATATATACCATTCATTTGTTGATGGGCATCTAGGTTCTTTCCATAGTTTGGCTATTGTGGATATTGCTTTCTATAAACATTTGGTGCACGTGCCCCTTTGGATCATATAGTAGTCTTCTTTACCTCTATCAGAACCCCAGGAAGCTTTATTTATTTATTTACTCACATAAACGGGTGATCCAATACATCTTTTTTTGATGTTCAAATGTATTATAATGTCTTACCGCTTAACACTATGCTTACTGCTCTCTTTCACTGTCTGACTAAATCCTCCTCATCACTATGCCATTTAATCAGAAAGAACATTTGAACTCAGAATTCTCTCCATATCAGGGAATGAAGACTCCACCCTTCTGTTTGTGCAGGTAAAATAAATGTTGATATTGTCTGTCCTGCACATACCCCATCCTGTTCACCAGAATATTCACCATCAAAATAGATACAAAATAAAAACCATACCTCACCACTTCTATTACCACCCAGTATGCTAAAAGCACCATCATATGTTCCTGAAATATTGACTTGATTGATAACCCCACTTCCACACATACTGCACTCCTTTCTCCCTGCAAATTTATTTTGGTACAGAAACTTAACCTAAAAATCAAGTCAGATGATTTTATTCTGCTTTTGAAAGTCTTTTGGTATCTTCCCCTTTCATATTAAATAAAAACTGAAGGCGTTTCAATGTACTAGAGGGTCATACATCAATACGTTCTTCCTCTCTCCACCACTATGAACTCCTGATTGGCCTCCTTGTTTTTCCTCCAAAGTAACAGACCAGCTGTTCACACAAAGTCTATATACTTACTTGCTCTGCCTAGAGCAATCTTTTCCTTTAATATTTGTATAACACCCTCCTTCACTTCCTGGGTATTTCTGCAAATGAGTAAAAAGCCTGTATTAAGTGGATAAATTAAAAGCTAAATGAATGGCTTAATAGTTGTATATAGGGGGAAAGGGAACATATTTTCCACGGTTTAGAAGTGGAGTTCTTTTGGGGCGCCTGGGTGGCTCAGTGGGTTAAGCCGCTGCCTTCGGCTCAGGTCATGATCTCAGGATCCTGGGATCGAGTCCCACATCGGGCTCTCTGCTCCGCGGGGAGCCTGTTTCCTCCTCTCTCTCTCTGCCAGCCTCTCTACCTACCTGTGATCTCTCTCTGTCAAATAAATGAATAAAATCTTTAAAAAAAAAAAAAAAGAAGTGGAGTTCTTTTATAGAGTTCTTGTACAAGCCTACACAATTGAACGATAATGGGCAGTTGTACATTGCAATTATACAAACACTTTGGTAATTTATATCCTTTTTTGGTAATTCATGACTGGACCATTTAATTCCTTAGGAGCATTATAGCATTTCAACTTTTCATGTTCAATAAACTTATTGGGGTTGCTCCCTTTTTTATTCAAATGGAGAAATAGTCATGATTTCATCTAAAGAAAGTGTTATTGATTGTGTTGTTTTCCAGGAATGAGTCGCACATGCTAGTTTAAAAGTTTTGTTAAATTCCCAAGTGTGTCACCGATAAAAGCCTTTTGTAGATTAGTAACTTGCTCAAAACAGAAAAGTTATGTAACACTCAATTGTTATACTATCTTTGTTTCCATCTTGCATTGTAATAACACCCATCTTAACTCTATTTAAGACAAGTCATCGCCAGATGGCTTTCTGGCATTGATTGCATGATATGAAATCTAGTATAACTAAAAGTTTTAGTAGCCTATAAATCAATTTAGAAAAATATATGTATTTGAATATAAGGTAAAGTTTTAAATTATTTGGCAATAGTAAACTAAACTTTTTTTTGGTAAATTTTTATTTTCTAAAATTTCATTGAGCTCTTTTGCAATAAGAAACAAGTTACAAAAAATTAAGGTTTATTTACCCCAATTCAAAATTATTAGGAATACAATCATAGAGGTTGAAGTATTTAAAATATGGAACCCCAAATATTTTATTAGGTAAATTCTTGAATGCTGAGCATTCACTGTTAAAATATACTACTACTATTGATAGACTGGTAGAAGCCTAAAATCAAATATTTATTAAATATTTATATCCATATCTTTTCATGGCTTGGTAATTCATTTCTCTAGCATTAAATAAGATTCCATTGTTTGCATGTACTACACTTTATTTGAACTTTCACCTATGAAAGGATATCTTGGTTGCTTCCAAGCTTTTGTCAGTAATGAATAAAACTACTATAGACATCTTTGTGGGTATAGGTTTCATCTTCTTTGGATAAATACCAAGAACTGCTACTGCTGAATCATCTGGCAAGAATATGTTTAGTTTTGTAAGAAACTGCCAAGTTGTTTTCCATTCTTTATTCTCAATAGACATGGAAGAACATTCCTGTTGCTCCACATCCTCACCAACATTTCGTGTTCTGTTGTCAGTGTTCTGGATTCTGGGTATGTACTGGTGTCTCTTTTTTGTTTTAATTTGCATTTTCCTGATGACATATGATGTGAAGCATCTTTTTATATGCTTATTTGCCATCTGTAATATTTTCTTTTGTGAGGTATCTGCTAAGGTCTTTGGCTCATTTGTAATCAGGTTTTTCCACGATTGTTGAGTTTTAAGGGGTCTTTGTGTCTTTTTGATTAACAGTCCTTTGCCAGATGTGTATTTTGCAAATTTTTTCTCACAGTCTGTGCTTTGCCTTTTCATTCTCTTGGCATTGTTTCACAGAGTAGACATTTTTAAATTCAGTGCTTGTGCTTTTGTAGCTAAAGTTATTTCCAAAACCAAGGTCATTTAAATTTTCTTCTATATTACCTTCTACATGTTTCATGTTTAGGTTTATAATTTAATCTGAGTTAATTTTTGTGAAGAGTGTATGATATCTGCCTGGATTTATTTTATTTTATTATTTATTTTTATTTTATATTTTTACATTTAGCTTCACCATTACTCCAGAACCATTTGTTTGAAAGATTGTATTTTGCTCTCTTGTATTGCTTTTGCTTTTATATTAAATATAAAATATAATTGATAATATATATTCTGTTCCTTTAATCTAGTCTTTCTGTGGTATTACAATATCTTGCTTCCAATTATCGCTATGGTATACTTTTTTTAAAGATTTTATTTATTTATTTGACAGAGAGAGAGATCACAAATAGGCAGAGAGACAGACAGAGAGAGAAATGAGGAGAAGCAGGCTCCCTGCTGAGCAGAGAGCCCAATACGGGACTCGATCCCAGGCCCCTTCGATCCCAGGCCCCTGGGATCATGACCTGAGCCAAAGGCAGAAGCTTAACCCACTGAGCCAACCAGGTGCCCCATGGTTATGGTAAACTTTGAAGTCAGTCCTCAGGCTTTGTTCTCCTTCAACACTATGTTGACTATTGTGAGTCTTTGCCTCTCCATATAAACTTTAAAATAAGTTTGTTAATATTAAAAAAAAAAAGAACTTGATGGAGTGCATTAATTGTATAGATAAACTTGGAAACCAGTGACCTCTTGAGCTTAGCAGGAGATAGACCATGGACATCAGTTGTCACAGTGGTGCCTCTGGCAGAACCTATTGCAAATCCCTAGGCAAAATGAGACCTCAAGGATCTGAGAGATGTCTAAGAAGTACTTGATACATCCCTTGGGTATGGTTTATTAAGTGTCCACCTGTCTGAAAGCTGGGGAATCTAGATAAGGGAGGGAAAATTAGTTATGATAAAACATATCAACAAACATGAATAAATGTTGTAAAACTAATTGTCATGGCTCATATACAATATGACCAACAGAGGGACCATCAAAAGGAAAGCATCAGTTATGTTTATTGTGAAATGTTTTATTCAAAATAAAGCAATGAGAGGGGAAGACACAATGAGAAAATTACCATTTCTTAAATGGTAACCTTCTTACAAAATGGAATAGGGTTTATATTCTAAGTAGTATATTGAAAAGTAAAACATTGGGGTGCCTGGGTGGCTCAGTGGTTTGGGCTGCTGCCTTCGGCTCGGGTCATGATCTCAGGGTCCTGGAATTGAGCCCTGCATCGGGCTCTCTGCTCCGCAGGAAGCCTGCTTCTCTCTCTCTCTCTCTCTGCCTGTCTCTCTGCCTACTTGTGATCTCTGTCTGTCAAATAAATAAATAAAATCTTTTTAAAAAAAGAAAAGAAAGGTAAAACATTAAAAAATAAAATTTAAATTTAAAAAAATTATGTAATTTTTAAAAAAGGTTAAAAAGAGCAGAACCATTTTTCTTATAACTGGAAAATACATTGTATATATATCTATCAAAAATAACTTGTCGGGTTCCTGGGTGGCTTGTGGGTTAAGCCGCTGCCTTCAGCTCAGGTCATGATCTCAGGGTCCAGGGATGGGGCCCCACATTGGGCTCTCTGCTCAACGGGGAGCCTGCTACCTCCTCTCTCTCTTTGCCTGCCTCTCTGCCTACTTGTAATCTCTCTCTCTGTCAAATAAATAAATAAAATCTTTAAAAAAAAATAACTTGTCATGGGGGCACCTGGGTGGCTCAGTGGGTTAAAGCCTCTGCCTTCGGCTCAGGTCATGATTTCAGAATCCTTGGATCGAGTCCCACATCGGGCTCTCAGCTCAGCAGGGAGCCTGCTTCCCCCCTCTCACTCTGCCTGACCCTGCCTACTTGTGATCTCTGTCAAAGAAATAAATAAAATCTTTTATAAAAAAATTTTAAAAAAAACTTGTCATGTCTGGAATCAGGAGCATATGGAAAAAAATAATATCTGAGGACAATACTTCTGCCATGTTTTGTGCCTTGTTAATATTTTTAAACAGTCAGGCAACTTTTAGCTTTATTAAAATACCTACTAAGAGACTAGCAGTGTCTTTTGGAGTCCTATGACTATAAAAAGTAATTGCAAATATTCAAAATGTTTAGTATGGTGTCACTGTTTAGGGCCACCACCAAGCATGTTTCAGAAGTAAGCATATCTGTTACTCTTCCGTAAGGCAAAAGGGCATGTTTTCAGGAGTTCCATCTGCTGTACCAGGAAGTGAATCAAGTAATGAATTTTGTCTATAAAATAATTCACTTTTCAATTTAACATTCCTCATTCCACATTATAATAATAAAAACTAGGAGGAGACTAAACCAAACAAACAACTACAACTACAACAACCAGCTTTTCCTTCAGTGGAAAAGTAAATAGAACCTTATGAGTAGCCTGAAATTTATTTTTAAATATTTTTAAGATAAGCGTTTTTGTTAGAAAACCATATATTTTATATAGCTAAAAAATAACAGGCAAAGTTTTATTAACGTCTAAAAAGTCTAGTTACTTCTATTTATCTATTAACTCATCTCTTTATGAAGTAGAACATGATCACACCTATTGTATCTACCCAAGTTTGTATGCTATGGTTATTTTATGTTTGCTATTTCCTTGCTTAATTTTTACAATATTTGATACATAATAGTATCTTTAAGTCCATCTACGGTTTCACAGAATTTGTTTGAACTTCATCAATATGTACAATACTTTTTGCACGTTGATTAAAAATTACGAGATATGGGGGCTCCTGGGTGGCTCAGTGGATTAGGCCTCTACCTTCGGCTCAGGTCATGATTTCAGGGTCCTGGGATGGAGCCCCACATCGGGCTCTCTGCTCAGCGGGGAGCCTGCTCCCCCACCCCTCTCTCTGCCTGCCTCTCTACCTACTTTTGATCTGTCAAATGGGTAAATAAGATCTTTCAAAAAAGATTTACTAGGTGTGAAATATACCGAGGCTATGGGAAGGAAAATGATTTCACCTGGTCTGACTAGGAAGTGGTTGAAGCCTGAATTAAAGTGCTACAAAAAGAGTCAAGACCTGGGAAATATATGGGTAAAAAATCCCTAGAAAAACAGCAATAATATCGGGCTGCTCTGTATTGATCCAGATCCTGCGGTAGGCAAAGAAGAGCTGGTTTTAGCCAGAGGATGATCTCCGTTTGTCTTCATGATCTGGCATTTCCTGCAAGCCAGGCATGGGGCTCTGCACTAGAGCTGCAAATGCTGGGGGGCCCTCACTGTCCCTTTTCTCTTCTCAGGGGGACAACGGGCATGTCCATGGTGCAGTGTGACAGGTTTTACCACAGGGAGATAAAAGACTGCCAAGAGTAGGTTGGAGCTGGGAAAAGGCACTTAGGAACAGATTTTGAGGGGAGGTGATAGACAAGGGCAAAGCGAAGAATGGGGATGAGTGTGTCACTTTCAAAGTGCCAGGAGGCAGCACAGTGCATTCGGGAATCTACAGCAAGTTCAGGACAACGGGCAGCTGATCTGGCAGCATCACCTGGGGATGGAGGCTGAGCCCCGGGTTTAACACTGGGGGTGAGCTGGTTTGTATACTATGCCGAGAAGGTGAGGTACTACACTGTGGGGGCACAGGGAGCTACCGGAGGATTTCAAATATCAGAATCGTAACCATAATAGAGTATTTAATTGCAACCTAGCTTTCATCAAGGGTAAGATGCACTATAGTTTATGTTCGACTAAGAAAGAGAAATGCTGTCAGTTAAACTAGGATATGTCATCAAGTGCAAGAGTTATTAGAATGGGGGGGGGGAGGACAAATCTTAGAACAAGTAAACTGTGGTACTAGAATAATTAAGAAAGGTCGAACACTTGGATCAACTAAAAAAGTGATTATTGCTTACCATGTGCCCCAAACTATATTAAGTCTTAGAACAAGAGACGATTTCATCTTGATGCCCCGAAGCTGTTAGACCCAAGGTACAGAGGGCAGTAGCCAACGACAAGCAGGCCACAAGTGCCATGTGCAGACTCGAAGAGCAACTGCCTTTGAGAGAGGAAATGGTTGAGAGTGGGCTTTCTGAGGAAGAGAATTACTAGCTGGGAAAGTAGGAAAATTGACACAGAATCAGAATTGATGCCCCTTCGTGACAGAGTTGGTGAAACTTCCCTTCTAAGACATCTTGAGGCTCCTCAGAAATGTATTCTTCATTTTGGACGAAACATTCAGGATAAATATGATCTGTTCGAGTTCCTGGTTCTCTCATCAGGTCTGTTTCTTAGGATTCACTGGCACAAGATAAGGGTTTTGATAGTCCAGGGTAAATCCTGACAAAAGCAAAGCACGGTATCTATGAAAAACTAACCACTCAGAAGAGAACAACAGATAAAAGGCCAGGCCGACCTGTTCCTGCAGGATAGGTAAGGTTGGTCTGGCAACAGGGGTAGAGGGGAAGTGCCCATCCTCTGCTAGAAGAGCTAGAGAAGACCCCTTCCGGAGAGACCACCAGGAGAGGAGAGCAGGAGGTGCTGATGATGAAGAATATTTTAATCAGCAGAGAAGGTCAAAATGACAAAGTTCCAGGATCAGAGTAAACATATGGGATTAAAAAATAAAAATTAAAAAAAAAATTTTTTTTGAAAGGACTTTTTTTTTAAAGGACTTTAAACAAAAGTCCTTTTTAAGAGACAGTTGGCTGTTTAAACCAAAAGTACAACTCACTGAGAGAATCGCCGCATTATTTATTGGGGTAGATAGGACCTGGAATGCAGAAAGACCCATTCTGCAGAAGAAAAAATAGAATCACTAACAGGCCTCATACCTTGCACAGCCAGTGGCTAGAATCCCTGCCTCATGAGACCCTGTGCTAGAAGGCCGCTAGAACCATCTCAACTATGTTCGTCTTTCTTGGAAGCCAACAAGTGTTTGCCAGGTTAAGAGCACGGTAACAATCAGTCACGTTATGTTATATTGATTGTCGGTATCTTTAAAAGCCTTGTCAAGTTTCTTTTTGAGTAACCCTCACCCACACTTAGAGAAATTTACCTGTGGTTCACCTCTTTGAAATACCTCATTGTTGTTTCACATTTACAATACCCAAAAAAAAAAAAAAAAAAAAAAATCTTTTTATTAACAAAGTGTTCAGAAGGGGGCGCCACTGTAAACAATGAGAGTTTTCGCTGCCCTGACAGTTTTGTTGCAGAAACAGCAGAAAGCACTCAGGTCAGACACAGCCAAGGGCTGGAGGGATTTTTAAAATTACAAAAACCGAACCAAATCAAACCAAAACAAAAATCAAAACCAATGTCCAAGATTTCAAGTTTGCTACTAAAGGTATGACATTCTCCTAAGACATGCGAGTGACTTGATCAATATATTTATATATTTATATTTGAAGAAGAAGGAACTATTTGATGCAGCAAAACCATAGTGCAAGGACCAATGCCACGCTTCCCAGAGAACCCCAAGCTCTTTTTCTAGAATGGCCATATGCGTATGCCTCAGGTGTCCTCTTTTCACTCCCTTTGTGGATCACCTACCATGGAGGTCATGGAATAACCAATAACCAAAAAAGAAACAAAAAAACAAAACATCCAGGTCTAAGTGATTCGTGGGTGCCATCATGCAATGGCGGACCCTGCCTGGAGAGGAGGAGACTGCTTAAACAGATGGCGGGCAAGCATCTCAGCCCAGGCCTGTGCTGGGGAAGCTGGTTCCCGGCTTTGAGCACAATCAGGAAGCCAGCGAAGTGACCGGAGAGTGCAGCCGGGGTTTAGGGCTGATGATCTTTTTGCAGCCAGGCAGCAGGTGGACACCCGCTCGGGGAGCCAGGCTAGGAGGCCGCTCAGCGCTGGCGCTGGCCACCCTCGCAAGCCCCCCGGGCTTTCCCGGAGCCCGTGCCCCGGGCCCGCGCCTCAGGACGGAGGGGGAGGGGGAGGGGGCGTGGGCGTGGGCGGTCCAGTGAAGGGGCTTTGCTAATTGCAGAATCCGGGAGTGAGCTCGCGGAGGACGCAGCGGAGAGTCTGAGAGGAGGTGGAGGAGCTGGCGGAGGAGGGGCGCGCAGCTCCGCTGTGCTCTGCTGCAGCCCAGTCCGCACTGCAGGACACCAGCACTCCCGGGCTCCAGCCCAGCTCCTGAGGCCACGCTGTCCCGCTCCCACGGCCCGGCCCGCTGCCCCGCCCTGCCCCATGGCTTCTCAGGACGACCCTCTGCGAGCAGGTAAAGTGACACCGCGCTGCGCTCTCACCTGGAGCAGAAAGCGCGGGCCGCGAGCTCGCGGGGGTGTCGGGACCCAGCCTCCCGCGACCCCCGGGGCAGCGGGACCACCCCGGACGACGCGCCGCACCCGGGTCCCCACTGGGTCGGGCTGGGGATGGAGCCAGGCGCGGTGCCCCCCGCAGCGAGCGCAATAGCCCCCTTCGTTTGGCACCCCCACGCGCGTGTGCCGAGGACCCCCTTCCCTCATCCAGAGCTGTGGCCCCGCCACTTTTGTACTGGACTTGGGATCCCAGGTAGAAACTAGTCCCTCAGACCTCCCTGGCAGCAAGGAGCACAGGGAGGGATTCTCAGTTTTTCCACCCCCCCTTCCCCCCTCCTCCTTTGGCTCTTCCTCTCTCCACATTCACAAGCCTTCTGGCCTCCCTTTCCTCTCCCCATTGTCACTTTTATTAATTGGTTTTGTTCTGCATGTTGACCCGCAGAGCGATTTCATGAATGAATATACCTACAGGAAACTGAGTCGGAGCCCACCTGTGGAGGCCTTTCATTAGAATGGTCTCTGGTTCTAGCCTCAGTTCAGAATACTGCCTGTACCTGAGGACAGAGTCCAGATGTTTCTTTCATCTCTGACTTGAATTTGAAATCCTCCTCAGACTTCAGCCTCCGGGATTGCTCCTGTCCTTGCTCTCCCACTGTCTCGGTGGGGATCCGCCATGAGTGTTGAACACAGGAATGAATGAATGATATATACCCCCAGGTCGCTGGGGCTTTTTCTTGTTTTGCTGAGGTTGGAAAGTCTTGGGAGAGACCCCCTGTATGCAGATACAGAGCTGCATGCAATTGTTTAGATAAACGTGTTCCCCACTTAATTGCTTGGGCATTGAACATTTCGCCCTTAACCTGTGGCTTGAGCAGTTAGGAGGATACAATCTGGAGGTGAATCAGAAGATGGCTGAATCCACATGGTGGTGGGCTGGGTTTGGGAGATTTTCCTGGAGATTCTAAAGAAAGATCTAAATTCTTTCAATGGGGAGTGGTAAACATTTTATCAATGGGAGATGGAAAATAAATTGGTTAACCTTTCCCTCCCCCTCAAAACCCATTATTTGAAAAAACAAAAAAGGAAGTGAAGGGAGAAATCCTCCCACTCCCATGCCCACTCACCTCCATAGCCACCTCCTCTTCCAAGAACTAACAGACAAGGTGCCATGAAGTGTTAGGTACCAGCAGTGCAGCAGTGGTCTCAGAGCTCATTCAAGGATCATGGTGAAAGGCATTCAAAGAGATTGTGGGGGCACAGGGATCTAATTAAGGGGGACAAGTTTAAGGTTTGCCTGGTCCCCTAAAAATTAATGGCACTAGAGAAGATGAGCTTTGGGAACTATAGCTTAATGGATACAACGTGTAAAAAGCTTCAGTGAGTCATGGTGGGAAGAGGCCATGAGGGCAGCAAAGACAGTCTTAGATGATGTTATTAATAGCACTACAGGCTCTAGATTTCCTGTGGTGGTGTTCTTGGCAAGACCAGCGTGGCCAAAGTGGATACTCACAACCTGGAACAGAGGGTCTTGGAGATCCCAGCAAGTGTGGTATGATGAGAGCCTAAAATGATAGGAGGTGTCCTTTGGAAGGACTGTCTTCTTGACTTTAAAAGGGAGAACCCAAATCTGTAGGTGAAATCTTCTTGGCTACAAAGAAGGCCGAGGCCTCCTAAGGTCAAGGTCTCCTCGTCACTTGCAAAGATGTCGAAGAACATATTCAGACATTTCAAAGATGTCCTCATGTCCATCCGTTCCCACTCTGGAATTCTATCAATAAGGTGAGAGTTCCTCTAGTTGGAAAAAAGATCTAAAAAGACTTCCATTTCTCATGTAATTTCTGTAACCTCCAGGACACACCCACCTACTCCTTCCAGGGCTGTAATGAAGCTACAGCTGGTGCCAATTTGTGGAACTCATTAAAGGCTATTTTCCCTTATATACCCCCGGACCAAGTTCCCATGCTCCCTCACCTGATTTCCTGCACTCACCTCCCACCTGGTGTGTTCACACCTGCACGTGCCTTTTACCAACCCCTTTGCCAAAAGGCAGCCAGAGTGACCTTTCAAAGACCTATCAGTTCCTGGCATTTGTCTCCATAGAAAACTGCACTGATCTTCTAACAAATTCTCAGTCCTCCAAAGGCATCCATAATCCTCCCATCCGTCTCTTCTTACCCTTCCAATTGACTGATGCCTGTTCTGCCCTGTCTTTCTGCCCTTCAACCACGCTGCCTCCCTCTTCCTGTGGAGACCCCTCATGGTGCCTGCCTCCAAGCACACGTGATTCCCATTGATGGGAAGACCCTCTTCCTCTCCCCCATCTCACCACTCCAGTTACTCCCACTTATTCGTGAGCTCACAAGCCCCATGGTACACACTCTCCATGCAGCCTGCTCTCTCTTTTCTAGCACTGGCCTCCGTTTCTAGCTGTGGTTGTGTCA
Source organism: Mustela nivalis (assembly GCF_964662115.1). NCBI lineage: Eukaryota > Metazoa > Chordata > Mammalia > Carnivora > Mustelidae > Mustela > Mustela nivalis. The sequence goes on along the minus strand of NW_028134113.1, from coordinate 33,345 downwards.
CGGATGTCCCTCCCCAGCCTGCCTCCAAGCTCTCCATCCGTTTAGCTCCAACACCTGACACAGTGCCTGGCACGTAGTAAGCCCTGGCTAGCTTCTAAAGCCTCACTGAGGGACTGACAGCGTTTTTAAAATGTCACCACGTAGCCTCCAAACTGTAGGCAGAAAAAGCTTTGCCTGGATTGACATTTTAGAGACGTATTCGTCAAGTTAGATGTGTTCACTGACTTTATCTTATAAAATTAAAAAAAAAAAAGGACCTCTGTATCGATTCGCATCTAACGAAGGCACATGTATACTATTAGACCACATTATGAGCTTAATGGAAGGAGACAAGATTTTTTCGCTATGAAAATGTATAAGACTGTTGAGGTCATGTGGAAGGAAATAGTCGGTTTGTTGGAGCATTGTTATCTTACTCTATCACAACCACTAATAAAAATCTGACACGGGGTGAGTCAGAATTGTCTGTCGGAGATGAGTTAGATCTGGCTCATGTTCATACAGACATGAAAGCCAGGAACGAAGAAGCAGGCTTTGAAAGCCTGGGTTGAGGAGGCTGTGTGGTTCACTGCGATGAGCTAAGTGCCCAGGGCCACCGGCAGACATGCAGGCCTGTGTCCTTTGTTCTGGGGTACCTCTTGCACCATGTGGTGAGGCTAGCAGCTGGGAGCAGCTCAGGACAGGACCAGGTGGCATCTTAACTCTCGCACCCTCCTGTGGGCTCCAGTGGGCTCCAGTGGGCTCCAGTGGGTCCCAGGGGACAGCCTGCCTTCCTTGCAAAGCCCAGTAGCACTGGGAGCAGAAACTGGGACCAAAGAGTGAGCATCCTGTTTGACAAGCTGGACCAGCCACCTCTTCTTCAGATTCAGGGGGAGCCCTGGCCTGCTGACTCCTCCCTTCTTCTTTTCCCCTTTCCTCCCTCCCTCCCTCTTCCCTTCCCCTCTCTCCATCCCTGGTGGTGCCCTTTCCTGATGCCCAATTCATCCCTTTTCCTTTCTTACATGCCTGTCTTCTAGAGTTTCTTCTCTCCTCACAATTACTTCCCTTCGTCTGAATCTCCTCTTTGGTCCCTTTGTCCCCGCTCTCTGCTCCTCCTCCCCTTTGCTGGCCCCTGTTCAGCTCCATCCAGACTGCAGGCAGAGCTGGACTAACACGCTCACTCGCTAGCTCAGCCACCCTCCAGAGAAGTCACTCTTCGGTGGCCACCTTCCTGACCCCCTGGTCCTTTCTCCACTTATTCAGCTATTGCTCTGAAGTCTGAGGAGGACAGAGCGGGGCTGCCGCAGAATCAGGCCAGAGGAGAAACCAAACCATGTGTCCACACTGTCCCCCAGTACTGCTGCTCTGAGAGCTTTCGGAGTCCTCAACAGGGTTAGGATTTAGGGGCTTCTTCAAAACCGGGAGTGAAAACAGCCATAGGTCAAAAGAAAAGCTATGGCCCCCCCACAAAAATAATAATCACAAATGAAAACTAAGTTAGCTCTGAAGTCCCAAAGTCGAAAAATTGCCTTGAATCTGTCACTAGAAAGCACCCAAGGCCTCACTCTCTGGGTTCTGGGTGCCCTGGGAATGGCAGGAGGCTCTGACCCCCTTCCCGCTTCATCCACTCCCAAACAACGTCCTCTGAGGTGGTCTTCAAACTTTCTCTGAGAAACTGTCTCTGGGAACTGTAGGCCCTCAGCTGCTGGGACGAATGAGGGTGATATCAGGACCTGATGGGCAGCTTTACCAGGAGATTGTGGCTTCTGGATGCAGTCCTCAGGTCCCATGGTCTGGGTCAGATCAGGGTCTTTCAGTGGAGGAGGACAGATGAGATTTCAGATTTTGAGTTGATTCTGGGATGATTAGTGCTTTGGAGGGCATTGGGTGAAAGTATTTTTCACACGGGAAGGACACGAATTTGGGGAGCCAGAGAGTGGACTGTTAAGAGCTGACCTGCATTTCCCCCAGAAACCTTGCTGCTGTCCTTATCTCTGGTACCACAGAACGTGAACTTATTTGGAACTAGAGTCCTTACAGATGCAATCACATTACAGTGAGGTGGTTAGAGTGGGCCCTAATCTCCTGTAACTGACCTCCTTATGTAAAGGGAAAATCTGGACAGAGAGATGCCCCTACTGTCAGTGGTGGGCAGTGCATGAACTTCTAGAACCCTGAAGTAGTGGAAAACAGACTCAGGCTGGGCACTAGGTAAATGGGAGCTCTAGTGGAATTTCAGATGAAGATGCTGTGGACCTCGGCTTCCCAGGTCATAGTGACATTAGGATTTCAAATTCAAGTCAGAGATGAAAGAAACATCTGGACTCGGTCCTCAGGTACACACAGTATTCTGAACTGAGGCTAGAACCAGAGACCATTCTAATGAAAGGCCTCCACAGGTGGGGTCTCACAGCTGGGCTCCGACTCAGTTTCCTGTATGTTCATTCATGAAATCGCTCTGCGGGACAACATGCAGAAAAAAACCATTTAATAAAAGTGACAATGAGGAGAGGAAAGGGAGGCCAGAAGGCATGTGAATGTGGAGAGAGGAAGAGCCAGGGGAGGGTGGGGGAGGGGGGGCGGAAAAACTGAGAATCCCTCAGGCAGGGTCTGCCTTTGCATGATGGCAGGCGCGAATAACTTCGACCTGGATGTTTGGGTTTTTTGTTTGTTTTTTGGTCATTGGTTATTACATGACCTCCATGGTAGGTGCTCCACAAAGCGAGTGAAAAGAGGACGCCTGGTACATAGGCATATGGCCATTCCAGAAAAAGAGCTTGGGGTTCTCTGGGAAGCACGGCATTGGTCCTTGCACTATGGTTTCATAGAAAAGGGATTATGCACCAACTTACTTAAATGAGCATGGGTTGAAATCCTTTACTGAGAATAAATATTTAAAACAGTTATCTCTTAACTAAATCTATCATCAACCATAAATCTATTGCACGGAGGTTACAGGCAATTTAAATGCAATAGCACTCTCTTCAGGGATTTAAATAATCCGTGTCTATCTTGGCACATGAGAATGCAAAGATAGGAAATGGTTTGTAGAAGATCATTTAATGGCTTTTACTATACGGTATCAGCAATTTATCATAAAGGAACGGCCTCCAGATAAAAACTCAGCTTTGAAAAATGCATAAAAGCAGCAAACATTTACATACCCTCTTGGTGACCAGAGGCCTGCTTTGTGCCTCTGATTATCTCTTTCATGGTTCTGAGGCCCATGGCACTCAGTAATTTAGTGTCTTATTCTCTGGAATAGGCCATTGAAGAAATACCAGGCCCAGAGAAGAAGGTCCTGCTGGGTGTTTGAAGAAAGTACAACCTTTTAGATGAAGCTTTCTGGGGAATTTGTTAGTGGTTTGGTCTGCTTCTGATAGGAAGGGAAATTTTTTTTTTTAGATTTTATTTATTTATTTGACAGACATAGATCACCAGTAGGCAGAGAGCAGGCACAGAGAGAAGTGGAAGCAGGCTCCCCGCTGAGCAGAGAGCCAGACATGGGGCTCAATCCCAGGACCCTAGGATCATGACCTGAGCCGAACGGAGAGGCTTTAGGAAGGGAAATTTTTTTAAGACTATTTTCTCTTTGAATCTATTTTGAGGTTTGGTTTGTGGTTCTTTCTGACTTCTCATGAAGATGGAATTACTTCTGAGGTTGGTTGTCAGGAACCGCATATCAAATCGAGCTATCTTGTTAGCCATAAATACGTAAATAAAAAAATAAAAGCTCAAGTGTTGGTATAAAGCTATTATGCTTTTCAAAACCCCGAACTATAATTCCTGTATCGTGGTCATTCTTTATCAGATCAAACAGGAGAGAGGTGGCAGAAACGCACTTTCAGGTTAATTTTTTTTACAAGGAAGATGGACTTCTGAACCTACTTTGTTATTCCCTTTCATTCAATTTCCCTATACCTCCTTTTCTATGAATTGTAACGGTAACCCCTCATTATTTTTATTGTTGGCACGTGCTTTGTCAACCATAAAGTGTACGCTATAAATGGGAGTGCTTTTCTTTTTTTGCAGTTTACAAAAAACTAATTTTTTTAAATTTATTTTTTATTGATTTTCAGCATAACCGTATTCATTCTTTTTGCACCACACCCAGCGCTCCATGCAAGCAGTGCCCTCTATAATACCCACCACCTGGTACCCCAACCTCCCAAACCCCCGCCCCTTCAAAACCCTCAGATTGTTTTTCAGAGTCCATAGTCTCTCATGGTTCAGCTTCCCTTCCAATTTCTCCCACCTTCCTTCTCCTCTCTAACTCCCCATGTCCACGAAAAACTAATTTAAAAACATTCATCCACCAGAGTACCCAAAGGGCTCCCACATAAACTATCTGTCGTTACATTATGTCTTTCTGCTTTCGCTTCTATTGCTGTCCAAACAATGTTTTAAAACATTCTTTAAAATGGGCCTTTTTAACAAGATTTTTACAAAAGATTTAATTTATTCATTTGTCAGAGAGATAGCACAAGCAGAGGGAGAGGCAGGCAGAGTGGGAAGCAGGCTCCTGGTAAGCAAGAAGCCTGATGGGGGACTCGATCCCAGGATGCTGGGATTATGACCTGATCTGGAGGTAGACAATTAACCAACTGAGCCATCCATGTGTCTCTGAAATGGGCATTTTTGACATTTCCTGATAGCACCTACACACTCATGAATCTCAGATTCATGATATATGGGGCTAGTGGACTTGACAATCATGGAGTCAAGCATGCTGGATTTGACTCACGGGCCTGTCACTGTGAATTTGGGTGGCTTGCTAAACTTGCTACATAGAAACCCAAGCATGTAAGAATTTGCAGGATTGTGACAGTTCAGTGGTATAATGTATACATATAAATATCTAAACCAGTGTCTCTCACAAAGTAGGTCCAAATAGACCAGCTCCCTTTCTGCCTTCATTCTGTCCTTGGAATTCCGTCCCTTGGGAGAAGTTCCTACTGCCTTTGTTACAAGAAATGAACGATATTTACTACACTGTTGGTGCATAGCATGGATCAAGACATTGAGTGATAGTATTAACATACTTCTTGAACTGCCCATTGCCCCCCAAGCACCAAATAAAATGTCATGCTCTGGGGAAACCAAAGTGAGAGGTCCCCAACTTTTAGGAGTTATGGACAGGAGAGAGATGCAAATACTGTGTCAGTGTAGAACCAGGCTAACTAATGTCTAAACCAGGAAGAGAATGTGTGTGGAAGAAAGGCACTGATGATGTATAAAGCCATTTGGCTGGATGGTGACTTCCCTCAGACTGACAATTTGCCATGAAAGCTTCCAGGCAAATTTGAGATCTTTATTAGTGACAATATGGCTATAGCCTTAAGGGGAAGAAAAAAACCAAAAACCGAAAACCAAAACACACATGCACACAAACTGTTGGTCTTGTGTCTTTTCACAAATAATGACAGTTATCAGAAATTTTATCTTTAAATGGGGAAAACAGCAACTGAAAATGTATTTCATTTGATTCATCACAGAATATGGTGTTTTTGTTCATTTCACACCATTTTTGTTAAGTTTTATTTAAATTAATGCAATCTGAGATAAAGTGTTAATATTCCTGAGGGTATGGACATTGTATACAAATGAACCCAGCTAAGTGGGCTCCTGGACAGGGTCTGATCTATTTATAAAAGTAGCTGGAGCTGGGGCGCCTGGGTGGCTCGGTGGGTTAAGCCGCTGCCTTCGGCTCGGGTCATGATCTCAGGGTCCTGGGATCGAGTCCCGCATCGGGCTCTCTGCTCAGCAGGGAGCCTGCTTCCTCCTCTCTCTCTCTCTCTCTGCCTGCCTCTCTGCCTACTTGTGATCTCTCTCTGTCAAATAAATAAATAAAATCTTAAAAAAAAAAAAAAAAAAAAGTAGCTGGAGCTAAGTGGTTTGTTCCAGAAGAAGATATTCTACAGCCTAAGTGGGAGTTAATACGTTCACTTGTCTCCTTCAATTTTGTCCAGAGTGTGTTAAAGCAGTCATAGGGGACCTGGGTAGTTTTGCCATCTGCCTTCTCATAACAATGCCCCAGTTTTCTCCTGGAGAATCAACGTTCCCGCTTTCAGTCCATGCACTTAGGCAGCGGCAACTTCACACTGGCTCCTGACTCTAGCAGTGGCATGTCACCCACTAATGGCCTTTGAGAACATCACTGAGTGAGCCGTGAGTTTAGTAGATGCACGAGACCTTTGCTGGGTCGGTGAGGAGGTGGGTCTCTGAATAACTAGCCCGAGATCCACTTGTGTGTGGTGGAACAAACGAGCAGTGATGTGTTGGCCAGAGTGCCCATCCTAGAGAGCCCTGAATGCCAGACAAAAGCATTTGAGACTATTTTTTCAGGCAACAGGAAGCCAGGAAGCTAGTTTTGAAAAGCGGCACATGAAAATGTGTGTTTTTGGAAGATTAGTCGGGCACTAACCCCTAACATTATCCCTGACACTGACCCTAACCCGGTCTAACCTTAACCTTCAACCTACCTCTAACCCTAACCCTAACCCCACTTAACAATAATCCTGACCCTCTCGGTGACCCTAATCATAACCCGAACTCTGAACTTTGCCTATATCAGACCCTAAACTTAAACCTGACCCTGGCCTTGACCTTAACACTGACCCTAACCCTGACTGTAAACCTATCTCTGACCCAATCCGTGAGCCTGAACAGAATCATAACCCTAAAGCTAACCCTGATTTTGAACCTACTCTTAAAACAGAACCTACAAAAGCTGACCTTACCATAATCATGAACCTAACCAAGACCCTGACCCTACCCCTGACACTAAACCTGTCCCAAACCTAACCCTGACCCTGACATGAACCTTGCCCCATACCCTAAGCCATTCGCTAACCCTGACGCCAACGACGTCTAACCCTAACCCTGACCCTAAGTATTTCTTAACCCTAACCCTAACCCTAACCCTAACCCTGACCCTAACTATTTCTTAACCCTAACCCTAACACTAACGTAGTCTAATCCCAGCTCTGTTCCCTCTAGCGGGGATAACAGCTGCACCCAGGCCTCCTAGGGGCAGGTGGGAGGCTGTATGGGTGTCATTGGAGGGGCACTGCATTGAGTGGATTGTGAGCCCTGAGCAGCTTGGGGACCGGTGGCTCAGGGAGCTCTGGTGCAGCAGGAAGTTTGGTAAGGAGCCCCCAGGCAGTGGTGACCTCACTTCCCAGACGACAGAGCCCAACGGAATTGGAACCCACGTATCCAGGCACCCCATTACAGAGAAAACCCCCCTGCCCAGCTCATTTCTAGGCACATCCTAAAGGAAGCAACATGTTCTTCTGCTGTACTGAAGCCAAGAGGATGCAGGGAGAAGAGAGCTGGCCCGTCAGACATGTCCCCTCCCTGGCAGGTCATATCAGGTTTCCCCAACGCCTCAGGCCCTTTGGCTAATAAAATCAAAAGGTCACACCAGGGGGCTCAGAGTCAGAGAGGCCCACACCTTATGAACTACCAGTGTAGCCCTAGGTCTCCTCCGCATATCTCTTTCTGTGTGTGTGTGTGTGTGTGTGTGTGTGTGTGTGTGTGTGTGTGTGTTTGTGTGTGTGTGTGTGTGTGTGTGTGTGCCTCTGGGTGTCTGTGTGTCTGTGTGTAAAGAGGACCTGGCCATGCCATCATGGGTGGAGATGCCCCAAGCAGGATCAGGCTGATGAGGGGTTAGATGTCTGGTGGGCAAGTCATGTTCACACCCCAGTTTAAGGCTGGTTAAGTGGGATCAGGTGTAGGGTCTACACCCTTCTGCCCAGGGTTTATCCTGAGACCCTGAAGGGATGGGTCCATGACCCAGAAGAGGGGCTAACCCTAACAGTAACCACTAACCCTGATCCTGACACTGACTGTGAGCCTGCCCCAAACCCAAACCCTGACCCTGACCCTGATACTGGCTGTGATGCTGACCTGAACCCTAAACCTAAACCTAAGCCTGACACTGACCCTGATGTGGACCCTGAACCTAAACCTAACTCTGACATTACCGTAACCATGACTCATACCTAAACATGACCCTGACCCTGACCCTAATCCTAACCCTGACGCTGACCTAACCCTCACCCTAACCCTAACCCTGACCGTGACTGTGATCCTGACCCTAACCCTAAACCTAATGGTAACTCTAACCATGACCCTAATAAGGACCCTGAACCTAAACCTAACGCTGACCCTGACCCTAACAATAACCCCTACCCTAAACCAAACCCTAACCCTGACCTTACGCTGTCTAACCCTACCCTAACCATAACCCTAATTCTAACTCCAAACCTAACCCCAATCACAAAACCTACCGCCAAAACCTAATGTGACACTGAACCGAACATTGACCCTAAACCAAAGCCTGACCCTAAACCTGACCCTGGCCATGACTTTCACCTGACCCTGACCCTGACCCTAATCCTAACCATGACACTAACACTGACCACTACATAACCGTGTCCCTGACCCAAATGTGGACTTTAAACCAATACCTGAACATGACACTAAACCTGACACTGGCGCTAAGCTTCACCCTGACCTTGACCCAGACCATGACCATAAACCTAACCCTGACCCTAACAGTGACTTCGACCCTGACCTGAACACTAAATCTGACCCTGACTGTGAGCCTGACCGTAACTCTAACCCTAAATGTAACCCTAACCCTACACTAACACGGGCCCTCCCCCGAATCCTATCGCTGAACCTAATCCTAACACTACCCCTAACCCTACCACGAACTGTGACCCTAACAAGTTCTAACCCTAACCGTCAACCTAACACTAACCCTAACACTAACCCTAAACTTTAACAATAACCCTGACCCTATACCTGACTATGATCATAACACTAACCCTGAACTTTGCCTATACCAGACGCTGACCCTAAACCGGGCCCTGAACTTTGCCTATACCAGACCGTGACCCTAAACCTGACCCTGGCCCTGACCCTAAACCTAACCATGACCCTAACAATGACCACTATATAAGCCTGTCCCTTACCCGAATCTGGACTTTAAACCAATACCTGAACCTGACCGTAAACCTGACACTGGCCCTAGACTTCACCCTGAACCTGACCCAGATAAAGACCATAAACCTAACCCTGACCCTAACAGTGACCCGGACCCTGACCCTAACACTATCCCTGACACTGAATGGGAGCCTGACCCGAACTCTAACCCTAAACGTAACCCTGACGCTGACCCGAAACCCAGGACCCTGAGCCAAAGGCAGAGGCTTAACCCACTGAGCCACCCCGGTGCCCCTGGTTGCCTTGTTAAGCATTCCTTGTCTCACATGAAGTGATTACAAATTTGCAGATGTGCATTAAAATGATGTATTCCAAAATGTTAATAGAGGAATTAAAAAACTTATTAAGTAAAATATTATCATTTTTGTTGATTTGAAGCCTATTTGACAAGGGACATAGCATTCTGGTGCATATATGTAAACATGAATAAGTATTTTTTTAAAAAATCTTTATTTATTTATTTGACAGAGATCACAAGTAGGCAGAGACAGGCAGAAAGAGGGAGGGGGAAAAAGGTTCCCCGCTGAGCAGAGAACCTGATGTGGGGCTTGATCCCTGGACCCTGAGATCATGACCTGAGCTAAAGGCAGAAGCTTAACCCGCTGAGCCACCCAGGTGCCCCTAAACATGAATAATTCTTAAAGGTTCCTCTACTCACTTATATAGAAGCCCTTTTCCAAACAGAAGATTAAATCTCTCTTGGCTACTCCTATCAGCTTATTCTGAATTATTTTCCATCCAGAAGCATGAACTAGAAAACCACAGTTTTACACAGTGTTTGGTTTTCCACCAAGAGAATCACATAATTGGTGGTGATTCAGTGTGGTGTGTTGCTAAAAGCATTTCCAATGCTGTGGATACAAGAGGGTAGTGCAGAGAGGTAAGGAAACAGGAGAAAAGGTATGGCTCTCTAATGAGCACTTTATTCTAGAATTTTCCTCCAGCCTTGGGAGCACACCACTCACAAGTGTGTTCTGGTGCCTTGATCTCATGGGCCACAGTGCTCAGCATCTTCCAGCTGCTTTTTTAGTGAATACATATGTAACAATTGATTTCTTGCCCCGGACATTGAGAGAAAAATCTGTTCAGAGGGATGGACACTCTGAACCAACACCAGAAAACACTCTCTGTAGTCTTTTGTTAAATGAAAAAATATGGCCAAAAAACCACTTTTGACAGTCTACTACATACAGCAATATGTAAATCTTAATTGAAATATGTTCTCTCAGCTGTGCTTAAGCAACTGAGTCCTGAGCTTTTCAGGTTTTCAGTCTGAAAGAGTACACCTCTGGTGCTCTGAAAGGGAAGAGAAAGGACACCCTGTTCTCCATATAAATTAAAGAAGAGAAATCTGTGCATTTAAGTGGGCCATATAAAATTTATCAAGCAATTACCTCCTAACTCCTTCCTATCCAAATTACCTGATATGTTCTCCCTACTCCTTTATTCCACGTTACTGCCTTTTCCAGGATTCTGTCTCACATCACAACAGGACTTCTGTTATTTCCTTCTTGCAAGCTAGTTTTGTTTTCTGCATCTAAAAAAATGAACAATCACTGTGTATTTCAATTCCCATTTTCCTCAAATGCATTGATTCTTCTTATCTATTTTCTTTTCTCATACTCAGTGTCTTTGTCTTTATGGGGTTTGTACTTTGCTTTTCCCCATCCTTTACTGCCATTATATAATCAAATCTAATAACTTCTTAGAGAAAGTTAAAAATTCCTGCATAGCCACACGTGAACACAAAGTCACTGATTTTTAGCAAACCTATAAGATAGTCAGACATCCATTCAATTTCTTTTTTTTAAGATTTTATTTATTTATTTGTCAGAGAGAGATGACAAGCAGGCAGAGAGGCAGGCAGAGAGAGAGAGGAGGAAGCAGGCTCCCTGCTGAGCAGAGAGCCTGATTTGGGGCTCGGTCCCAGGACCCTGGGATCATGACCTGAGCCGAAGACAGTGGCTTAACCCTCTGAGCCACCCAGGCATCCCTCCATTCAATTTCTTAACTGAGTCTCAAATGCATCCTGAGTTCTAACCTAAACCTAAGTTCTACTTGTTACACGTTGTTATATGACCAAATTCTTTCAGTTCAGTATTTTGTAACATTTAAATATTAATCAATTGATGCTTTGTCTGTGTATTTCTATAAAAATAATTTGAATACTGTAGATTTATTGTTATATTTATAGATTAATAATCAAAGTTTCATCAGTTGAAGTTTTTGGAAATTTCATATGTAATGATTAACCTAAAATGATACTGCCCAAAATCCCGCTGATATCAAGGCCCAACACCTGATTATAGCCAAACCTGTGGTGGATAGTTCCATGTGAAATTGCAGTTACTTAACACTGATAGCATCTCATGCTCTATCTCTCATTTTAGAATGTGTCCAACACAACCCAAAATTGTAGGAGAGTTAATGTCCTCTGAGGACAGCTCTCAGTGAAGTGGAAATAAGAACCATAGATAAAATTGTCAGTTTTCAGGTCTTCATGAGGACAACTTAAAGAAGTTTCTCAGGACCTTTCAGTAAAAGCAAGCCTTCATTTTCTATCCACAACAATTATATCAACAATGTACCTCTTTGACAAAGTTGCTTCTTCACTGTATCACTTTCCCATTCTTTTCTACCTTGGATAATCTCCCAGATAAACTAACAGTACTCAAATCCTTTGTCCTACTCTTTGCTCTCAGGATAAATGGAGCCAAAAGACTTAGATTAATATCAAGTTCTGAATGGGATATTAGAGCTATATCTGTCCAGATTTTCATAATCATAGGGACCTTTGAATTATCAGGCTATAAATAAGTTCTAAATGGAGGGGGCAAAAGCAAAAAGTAGAAATTTTTAAGTTTGATTTTTAATCATGATTAATTGACTTTATTGATTATTAAAAATACTAACATTATAAAAGTGTGGATCTTTGTAAAACAATGTCATAATGTAAGAAATAAGTTGCATAGTCCTTTGGAGAATATTAAACCAAGTGTTCAGGTGCCATCTAATTTCTTGTTTACTCCAGAACTTTGGTGTGCATTATATTGACGAATAGGATTTTTTTTTTTAAAGATTTTATTTATTTATTTATTTGACAGAAATCACAAGTAGATGGAGAGGCAGGCAGAGAGAGAGAGAGAGAGGGAAGCAGGCTCCCTGCTGAGCAGAGAGCCCGATGCGGGACTCGATCTCAGGACCCTGAGATCATGACCTGAGCCGAAGGCAGCGGCTCAACCCACTGAGCCACCCAGGCACCCCAATGACGAATAGGATTTTGAAGTCCAGACAGACTAACAGAAAACTGATCCAAATGTGTGTGTTTATATTTCTGCTTTTGTTGTAAAAATCAAAGTGTGATTGCTGGTTTAAAATGGTAAAACTAATAATGTTCATGGCCTCTATTACAAATTTTCTAATTGTAGGGGGAAAATCCAATAAACATAGAATTAATTGATTTGCAAATCCTCAAAGAGCTACAGGATCAGGTAGTGGTATGTTCTGATTCAACAGCATCATAATGCAGGATTTTATATGTGTGGCTAATGGATATTTTCATGAATGTTTGCTAGCTAGTCAGCCAATACAGAGAAATATTAGGTAGGGTAATTACTCACAGTTGTGTTTAATAAAATGAGAGAAAATTATCAAATGACAGTAATAATAATAATCCTATAGCAGGCTAAATAATTCAATGATAATTCCAAGTATTAATCTAGCTTTCTTCCCTGATTATGACTCTTCTCTCCTTTATCATAATGGGAGTAGCAGATTGTCTGCAAGGAATTGTGAAAACCCAGCAGTGACTTTGGCAGTGAAGGCCTCCCATCCATTTTGATAGGTTAAAATGATTCTGGTTGGTCTTGAGCAAATGTGTCAATTTTTTTTTCTGTGTGTGTCATAAAGAAAGAAGCAATAGTAAATTCTTGCTGTTATTCCATGGAGCCAATAAAATCATACTGCCAACAAGAGGCTGTTGACACCGTAAGTGTAGTTAACTGTCTTGAAATACTAGGCCTCGAAATAAAATTCCAATATTTCACATAACCTCTTTCTTTTTAAAGAAAAAAGAAAACAAAACAAACAACTATACTGCTTACCTTTAGGGCCCTGCTGTTGTGTAACTATTCTTGAACATGTCTACTGTAAGTGTATATATATATATATTTTTTCTGTGCAATAAATTCATTTAGAGATAAATTTGGATTGCAAATTATTTTGGGGGAGGCATGGTATTTGTGGCTAGTCTCACAAGTGAAAAGGACTAAAAGAAAGAAGAAAAACATTTTTATTACAGCATATTTACATCTGTCCAAAGTACTTATTTACTCTAATACTGACTAATGTATAATACTGTACACAAAGAAAGAAGTTAAATGAGTTATAATTCAGTCGAAGTGTAGCTGGCCATATTAAAACTTACCACTGAATCTTTCTGGTATGAAATGTGATATCTGGCAATCTGGTCCAGTTCATTACATCAGGTCATTTGTATGTTCTTATTACCATTTTGATAGCATAGCCCATTTTATAACCCATACATTTTACAATGGAACTATGATGCATGTATTTTCAAAAGTATAGACTTACATGAAGCTATGAGGTCAAAAAAGATGAATGTCCGTAGTACCATATAGACTCAACAAATAAAAGTGTCCAAGGCTCTGAGTGAGATTTATGAATATTGTGTAAGATTAGGCCAACATGTGGTTTTGATAAAAATAATCTGTTCTTAAATTAGAATTACAGTCGTTGAGTACAGTGTTGAAAATGGCAGATAGATTTTAGCTATCTTTGCTCACTAGGGAAAATGGAAAAATGTTTAGTTTGGTCAGATTTTCACTTACCTTCTGAAAAATCTTACGTTTGAGAGAGAGAAGCCTTCTGAAATAAGAATCCTTAAAGACATAACCCCTTTGGCACAAGTTTTCAAGAAACTTGTTTGATGTTGTAGACAATTATATGGCACACGTACTGTTCTAGATGTTTCATGCCAATAATATGTAAGCCATACCAAGGCTACATATACATATAGAGATGTTCCTCAGCTTACAAGGGGGCTATGTACAGAGACACACATAAAAAATTGAAAATGCATTTAATACCCCTAAACTATCAAATATCATAGCTTACTTAAGCTTATTTAAACATACTCAGAACACTTACATTTGCCTGCATTTGGGCAAAATCATCTTAAGCAAAACCTATTTTATAACAAAGTATCAAGTATCACATGCAATTTATTAAATATTACACTAAAAAAAAGAAGAATGTTTATATATAGAATGGTTGTAAGAATATCAAGTGTTCACCCCTGTAATCTTCTAGCTGACTGAGAGCTGTGGCTCACTGCCCCTGCTCAACATCACAAGACAGCACCATACCACATGTCACTGGCCCTTTTTATAAAGACCCAAATTCAAAGTTCAAAGTTCAGATTCACTGAATCACTTTCACTTTCACATCATTGCCATATATTTCATAAGTTGAATCATTGTAAATCAGGAGCCATCTGATTTGAAAGTTAAATCACAGTCACCCATATACACACAAAAAAAGGCCTTCATGTAGGGCCATCTATGTATCTCTAAACAACATAGCATGACATATAAACGGCACTAAATGGATGCGAAGGGGACAATTGCTTTGCATCAGTACTCTGAGCAGTAACATACATGGCCTTACTCACCTAGCAGAACTCCAGAGCTAGCTGATGGCAAGGAATTTTACAAATGTTTGCTGAACAGCTTAAGCACTATTATTTTTAACTTAGTGTGCATATCTGTTTTCTCAAGATATGTTAATTTATTTTATTAACTTATTACAAAACCAAATAATTTCCTCTTATTTAAGTGGCAGGTAAATAGAATTCTCTTTAATTTAAATCAAATGGCTTTTTAGGTTAAATATACTAAAAATTCTGAAACTTGTATTGCTTATGAATCTTTTATTGGAATCCTTATCAAGTTGTATTTTTCAAGTTTTTCCTAAATAATCTTCAATGAATTGAAAATAGTTTTTGGATTTTATTCAAGGCTATTAACACACAATTTCACTTTGTAAAATATAGTGCTAAACGTTCAACCAAAACGTTGTGTCTTTTTTTTTCCACTACCACATCCTCCATCTACGGACTGGATTCTCTCCCCAACTAGCACATATATACCATTGTCTATCTTTAGGATAAGTAAGGGTCATCTTTTGTCTTTATTCTATTCCTCGTATGCTTCTGAACTTGTTGAATTTTAATACAGTCACACCATAAGCATCACATATTTGATTCCCCTTTAAATAGTAAACAGTGCACAACCAGAGCATACCTTCAAAGCTATCATTATACTTACTCTGATATATTATTTTTGTATTTTTGTAAATTAAAATAATTAAATTATAGAACAAGAGTTTCAGGTGGTAGGTGTTGTAAGTTTTTCCCAAACTGACTTTTGTCAAACTTGTTTTGGTCATCATATATGTTAAGTAGTTTTCTCAGGCTTATTTTTAGAATATCCTTGTATAATGAATATTTACACTGATATCTAGTATAAAAAACTTGCAATTAATTTTAGAAACATTAAGATATTGAAAATCAATCTACTTCTTTAATTCATTAAAAACATTTTTGGCTTGTTTCCAATACTTTCTTACTGGTTAAAAAAATGAATTTGAAGTAGTCTGAATTTCATTATTATATGGCACTTTCCCTTTGATGAATACAAAGACAATATTCTATATTAGCTATCTGAGAAGAATTTATTTTTTTAATTTTATTTTTTTGTAAGAGAGAGAGTGATAGAGACCACAAGCAGGGGGAGCAGCAGGGTGAGGGAGAAGCAAACTCCCGGCTAAGCAGGGAATCTGTTGCAGAACTGAGTCCCAGGACCCTAAGATCATGACCTGAGCTAAAGGCTGAGGCGTTTAACTGACTGAGCCACCCAGGTGTTCCAATCTGAGAAGAGTTCTGTATGTTATCCTATAAATATGCAGTTTAAAGTCTGGGTAATTAACTTAATTTTTTAGTGGCTATGTTCCAGGCAGAGAGTAAGAAAGAAATATTAAATCAACCATATTCTATGCATTCTAAATGAAAATAATTAATCAATCATAATAAATCCTTCTATTGATGGAATATCAACTTATAAGCTTTCCTCCATATGAACAATGCCAAATACCAGAATAAAGGGTCATCTAATACAAATAAAGGATAGAATTAAAGAATTCTGGTAAGCCATTTAATTTTGAAAAATGGAGCTATCTTGTTGCTGAGTTGTGGTTTTCAGTTACATAATATCTGATAAGTGTAGAAGTAAGGTGAGTGTTACGCGAGATGAGAAATGGTATATAATTAAGATATTTTTAAAAGTACAGATAAATACAAATTTGTAAACATAGCATTATGGAGGAATAAAAATAAATGATAGCTACACCCTCTAACGTCAATAAATCTTGGAAAGTTAATAGAGAAGTAAAACAAGGACAGTGCAAAAACTATGGTACATTTTTATGAAGTTCAAACAAATTCTGTGAAACCGTAGATGCACTTAAAGATACTATTATGTATCAACTATTGTAAAAACTAAGCAAGGAAATAGCAAACATAAAATAACCAAAGCATACAAACTTGGGTAGATACAATAGGTGTGATCATTTTCTACTTCATAAAGAGATGAGTTAATAAATAAATAAAAATAAGTAGACTTTTTAGAAGTTAATAAAACTGTGCCTGTTATTATCTTAGCTATATAAAATATATGGTTTTCTAACAAAAACGCTTATCTTAAAAATATTTAAAAATAAATTTCAGGCTAATCATAAGGTTCTATTTACCCTCCCACTGAAGGAAAAGCTGGTTGTTATAGTTGTAGTTGTTTGTTTGTTTTAGTCTCCTCCTAGTTTTTATTATTATAATGTGGAATGAGGAATGTTAGATTGAAAAGTGAATTATTTTATAGACAAAAATCATTACTTGATTCACCTCCTGGTACAGCAGATGGAACTCCTGAAAACATGCCCTTTTGCCTTATGGAAGAGTAACAGATATGCTTACTTGTGAAACATACTTGGTGGTGGCCCTATATAGTGACACCATAGTAAACATTTTGAATATTTGCAATTACTTTTTATAGTCATAGGGCTCCAAAAGGCACTGCTGGTATCTTAGCAGGTATTTCAATAAAGCTAAAAGTTGCCTGAATGTTTAAAAATATTAACAAGGCACAAAACATGGCAGAAGTATTGTCCTCAGATATTATTTTTTTCCATATGCTCCTGATTCCAGACATGAAAGTTATTTTTTTAAATTTTTTTATAAAAGATTTTATTTATTTCTTTGACAGAGATCACAAGTAGGCAGGGTCAGGCAGAGTGAGAGGGGGGAAGCAGGCTCCCTGTTGAGGTGAGAGCCCGATGTGGGACTTGATCCAAGGATTCTGGGATCATGACCTGAGCCGAAGGCAGAGGCTTTAACCCACTGAGCCACCCAGGCGCCCAACAAGTATTTTTGATAGATATATATATACAATGTATTTTCCAGTTATAAGAAAAATGGTTCTGCTATTTTTAACCTTTTTAAAAAATTACATAATTATTTTAAAATAAAATTTTATTTTTTAATGTTTTACTTTTCTTTACCTTTTTTTAAAAATATTTATTTATTTATTTGACAGACAGAGATCACAAATAGGCAGAAAGGCAGGCAGAGAGAGAGAGAGAGAGAGAGAGAGAGGGAAGCAGGCTTCCTGCGGAGCAGGGAGCCCGATTCAGGGCTCGATCCCAGGACCCTGAGATCATGACCCAAGCCAAAGGCAGCAGCCCAAACCACTGAGCCACCCAGGCACCCCAATATTATACTTTTCAATATACTCCTTAGAATATAAAACCTATTCTATTTGGTAAGAAGTTTACCGATTAAAAAATGGTAATTTTCTCATTGTGTCTTCCCCTCTCATTGCTTTATTTTGATTAAAAAATTTCACAATAAACATAACTGATGCTTTCCTTTTGATAGTCCCTCTGTTGGTCATATTGTATATGAGCCATGACAATTAATTTACAAAATTTATTGAGGTTTGTTGATATGTTTTATCATAACTAATTTTCCCTCCCTTATCTAGATTCCCCAGCTTTCAGACAGGTGGACACTTCAATAAACCATACCCAAGGGATGTATCAAGTACTTCTTAGACATTCTCTCAGATCCTTGAGGTCTCATTTTGCTTAATATTAACAAACTTATTTTAAAGTTTATATGGAGAGGCAAAGACTCACAATAGTCAACATAGTGTTGAAGGAGAACAAAGACTGAGGACTGACTTCAAAGTTTACCATAACGACGGGGCACCTGTGTGGCTCAGTGGGTTAAGCCTATACCTTTGGGTCAGGTCATGATCCCAGGGGCCTGGAATCGAGTCCCATATTGGGCTCTCTGCTCAGCAGGGAGCCTGCTTCTCCTCATCTCTCTCTCTGTCTGTGTCTCTGCCAATTTCTGATCTCTCTCTGTCAAATAAATAAATAAAATCTTTTTAAAAAAGTTTACCATAATGATAATTGTATGCAAGATATTGTAATACCTCAGAAAGACTAGATTAAAGGAACTGAATATATATTATCAATTATATTTATTATTTAATATAAAAGCAAAGCAATACAAGAGAGCAAAATACAACCTTTTAAACAAATGGTTCTGGAGTAATGGTGAAGCTAAATGTAAATATATAAAATAAAAATAAAATAAAATAATAAAATAAAAAAATCCAGGCAGATATCATACACTATTCACAAAAATTAACTCAGATTGGATTATAAACCTAAACATGAAACATGTAGAAGGTAATATAGAAGAAAATTTAAATGACCTTGGTTTTGGAAATAACTTTAGCTACAAAAGCACAAGCACTGAATTTAAAAATGTCTACTCTGTGAAACAATGCCAAGAGAATGAAAAGGCAAAGCACAGACTATGAGAAAAAATTTGCAAAATACACATCTGGCAAAGGACTGTTAATCAAAAAGACACAAAGACCCCTTAAAACTCAACAATGGGGGAAGAACCTAATTAAAAATGAGCCAAAGACCTTAGCAGATACCTCACAAAAGAAAATATTACAGATGGCAAATAAGCATATAAAAAGATGCTTCACATCATATGTCATCAGGAAAATGCAAATTAAAACAAAAATAGAGACACGAGTACATACCCAGAATCCAGAACACTGACAACAGAACACGAAATGTTGGTGAGGATGTGGAGCAACAGGAATGTTCTTCCATGTCTATTGAGAATAAAGAATAGAAAGCAACTTGGCAGTTTCTTACAAAACTAAACATATTCTTGCCAGATGATTCAGCAGTAGCAGTTCTTGGTATTTATCCAAAGAAGATGAAATCTATACCCACAAAGATGTCTATAGTAGTTTTATTCATTACTGACAAAAGCTTGGAAGCAACCAAGATATCCTTCCATAGGTTAAAGGTCAAATAAAGTGTAGTACATGCAAACAATGGAATCTTATTTAATGCTAGAGAAATGAATTACCACGCCATGAAAAGATATGGATATAAATATTTAATAAATATTTGATTTTAGGCTTCTACCAGTCTATCAATAGTAGTAGTATATTTTAACAGTGAATGCTCAGCATTCAAGAATTTACCTAATAAAATATTTGGGGTTCCATATTTTAAATACTTCAACCTCTATGATTATATTCCTAATAATTTTGAATTGGGATAATCAGGATGCATTTGAGACTCAGTTAAGAAATTGAATGGAGGGATGCCTGGGTGGCTCAGTGGGTTAAGCCACTGTCTTCGGCTCAGGTCATGATCCTAGGGTCCTGGGACCGAGCCCCAAATCGGGCTCTCTGCTCAGCAGGGAGCCTGCTTCCTCCTCTCTCTCTGCCTGCCTCTCTGCCTGCTTGTCATCTCTCTCTGTCAAATAAATAAATAAAATCTTAAAAAAAGAAATTGAATGGATGTCTGACTATCTTATAGGTTTGCTAAAAATCAGTGACTTTGTGTTCACGTGTGGCTATGCAGGAATTTTTAACTTTCTCTAAGAAGTTATTAGATTTGATTATATAATGGCAGTAAGGGATGGGGAAAAGCAAAGTATAAACCCCATAAAGACAAAGACACTGAGTATGAGAAAAGAGTAATAGATAAGAAGAATCAATGCGTTTGAGGAAAGTGGGAATTGAAATACACAGTGATTGTTGACTTTTTTAGATGGAGAAAACAAAACTAGCTTGCAAGAAGGAAATAACAGAAGACATGTTGTGATGTGAGGCAGAATCCTGGAAAAGGCAGTAACGTGGAATAAAGGAGTAGGGAGAGCATATCAGGGAATTTGGATAGGAAGGAGTTAGGAGGTAATTGCTTGATAACTTTTATATGGCCCACTTAAATGCACAGATTTCTCTTCTTTAATTTATATGGAGAACAGGGTGTCCTTTCTCTTCCCTTTCAGAGCACCAGAGGTGTACTCAATCAGACTGAAAACCTGAAAAGCTCAGGACTCAGTTGTTAAGCACAGGTGAGAGGACATATTTCAATTAAGATTTACATTTTGCTGTATGTAGTAGACTGTCAAAAGTGGTTTAACCATATTTTTTCATTTAACAAGAAGCCTACAGAGAGTGTTTTCTGGTTTTGGTTCAGAGTCTTAAGAAATTCAAGTGAACTATCTTAGAGGTTTTCATGGCTTTTTATTCACAGTTGCAAAAATTGCTGTTGGAGTTCTCACTATTAAGCCCACATTCCTGGCAGAAAGATAGAGGTAAAAGAGCATGATGGCTTGTACGACTGATACTTTGTCATATGGTTACAATATAACTAGAAAAGAGACAATAAAATATTTGATGTTGTTTTAAGTTTCCTTGTTTTCAATCCCTCAGTGCTTTCTGATATTAAAGGAAAAAGTAGATGGATATTGACCTGGCAACTATCAACACCTGTCCATCTCTCTTGGATAACCAATATCTCTATAATCTCTTCTTTCCAGTAAAAAAAAAAAAAAATAAAATATATTCATAACCCACACTGTGCCATCTCAAGTTACTGCACCAAGATAAAATTACAATGATTTTCAGTTGTTCCAAATGGACAGAATACCCTTTCTTATGCTATCATGTCTTATAAGATAGATAATTGGCTTGCTACCAATATACCCAGATGTGACAGTGGAAGAGACAGGAAAAATATAATAATATTTATTTATTCCTTGGGTTGACCCTGTTTACACAGATGCATTACTATTAGAAAAGGTTGGTTTGGGACATTGGAATGAATTTGCTTAATGGGTCTGTATGTAATTGGATTGGAGAAAATTTTTAATTTCTACAAAAATTATTAGAATTCTATCTTATCCTCTTTTGTTAATTTTCACATGTTAACAAAGCCAACGTTTTTGTCTAGCAGACAAGATCTTAAATCCTAACAAAACTCAATTTTTTCCTTTTTTTTTAAGTTTGAGATCCTCATGTTCTCTCACGCTGCTTTAAATACAACTCAAAAAACAAAAAGGAGCTAAATGGGGCAGTAAGACCAGACTTTTTATTTTATTTTATTTATCTTATTTTTAATTAAAAAATTAAAGATTGTATTTATTTATTTGAGAGAGAAAGCATGAGTGGGGCTAGGGGAGGTAGCTGCAGAGAGAGACTGAGAAGTATCCTCCCTAATGAGCAGGAAGCCTGATATGGAGCGCGATCCCAGGATCCTGACTGAGATCATGACCAGAGACAAAGGCAGAGACATGTGAAAAATCCCTTTTTTTTTTTCTGGGAAACAATACTTTACAAGAGATGTTTGAAAAAGTACTGGGGAATCAACTTTAATAGGAGACACAAAAATTTAATTGACTTTTGTAAAGCTACAGGGATCCAAATGATGGGAATCCCAGCCCGTTTAGGTTGTGGACCACAGAGTATTCTTCTCTGTAATATTTTATTTTCTTCCATGTCTACTAACTCCAGTCCAAGTTCACTGATCTCTTTTTAGATAGTGCAAAACATGGCAAAGAATACCAAACGAGTGCCCAGTATTCTACATTTATTACATCATTTCTAACATGTAGAAGTGTGTTATCAAGGCTGGTTCTGTGAAAGAACATAGTTATGCTAAAGTGTGTTTGTTCTCCAAGAAATTAAATGCAGGATTATCACACAATTATAAAATACTTGTGTCAAATTTTTTATTCAAAAAGTAATAAGAGAAGCAGATATTAAAACTAGTTCACATGGTTATTTGGGATATAAGCAGAGTTGTGCAGCAGAAGTGCTCTGGGCCCATAATTTGGGATATAGAATTTATGTTGTCTAATTTTTATTCAAAAAGTAATAAGAGAAGCAGATATTAAAACTAGTTCACATGGTTATTTGGGATATAAGCAGAGTTGTGCAGCAGAAGTGCTCTGGGCCCATAATTTGGGATATAGAATTTATGTTGTCTAATGAAAAATCACTAACTTGCATTATTGTTAACAAGAATCTTGTGCATTACCATCAGTTTTCTACATTATAACCTCTTGCTCTACAGTTTGTAAATAACTTTGTCAATAGCAAGCTAATAAACGGGGTGACTCCAATGGATTGAGATAATCTCCCGAGTTTCTGCTACATAATGCCCAGGACTCCATTGAAAGGACACCTAAGAATTTATTTTGCCCAAAAATTTGATCATTTTTTTCACTGTCCTTACCTATTTTCCAAACCTAGTCCTTTTGTTTCACCTTTCAGTCTACAGACAACCCTGTATCTGACTGACTTGTTAATTCTGGGAATGTCTTGCAGATTAATTTGCTTGCCAGAGGTGGTTCCTCTAATTGATGTCTAAGAACCCTAATTAGTTAAGAAAACTTTTTTTAACATTTTCAATGCTATTTATTATTATTATTATTGTTGCTAATAGCTCTATTATAAATAATTCACAAGGGCATCTTTCTGACAAAAGACAAAGAGCTGGCTACTAGTAGAAAAAGTACATTTGACTCTGTCAGTGAAAGTAGTAAAGGGATTTGAGACAATAAGGCAAAGCACTGGATTTATGTGTTAAAACTTTAAATATTATAGACACATTTACTTAATTTCTAATACTATTGTTGCTTATAATTAAATAAGATGTTTTCCATGAACCACGCATTACAGCAAATATATTGTTTATACAGATCAAATTTTCATCAAAAGGGACGCCTGGGTGGCTCAGTTGGTTAAGCAGCTGCCTTTGGCTCAGGTCATGATCCCAGCGTCCTGGGATCGAGTCCCGCATCGGGCTCCTTGCTCGGCCGGGAGCCTGCTTCTCCCTCTGCCTCTGCCTGCCATTCTGTCTGCCTGTGCTTGCTCTCTCGCCCACTCTCTCTGATAAATAAATAAAATCTTAAAATAAATAAATAAATTTTCATCAAAAAATTGTAAGTGTATTTTATTGTAGGATTATGATCAGCATTTTGCAGATGAGAAAAGTGAAATTTAGAAAAGTATGTCTCTTCAAATCCCTCATACAATATCTGGCCTAGATAGAAGGATATACTATCACAATTGAGGAAGATAATTGAGATTACTTAAAATGATAAACGTTACTGTATAGGGATTTTTTTTTTGCTTTTTTTTTACTTTTACTTTTTTATTTTTTATAAACATATATTTTTATCCCCAGGGGTACAGGTCTGTGAATCACCAGGTTTACACACTTTACAGCACTTACCAAAGCACATACCCTCCCCATGTCCATAATCCCACCCCCTTCTCCCAAACCCCCTCCCCCCAGGAACCCTAAGTTTGCTCTGTGAGATTAAGAGTCACTTATGGTTTGTCTCCCTCCCAATCCCATCTTGTTTCATTTATTCTTCTCCTACCCACTTAAGCCCCCATGTTTCATCACCACTTCCTCATATCAGGGAGATCACATGATAGTTGTCTTTCTCTGCTTGACTTATTTCACTAAGCATGATACGCTCTAGTTCCATCCATGTTGTCTCAAATGGCAAGATTTCATTTCTTTTGATGGCTGCATAGTATTCCATTGTGTGTATATATACCACATCTTCTTGATCCATTCATCTGTTGATGGACATCTAGGTTCTTTCCATAGTTTGGCTATTGTGGACATTGCTGCTATAAACATTCGGGTGCACGTGCCCCTTTGGATCACTACGTTTGTATCTTTAGGGTAAATACCCAATAGTGCAATTGCTGGGTCATAGGGCAGTTCTATTTTCAACATTTTGAGGAACCTCCATGCTGTTTTCCAGAGTGGCTGCACCAGCTTGCATTCCCACCAACAGTGTAGGAGGGTTCCCCTTTCTCCGCATCCTCGCCAGCATCTGTCATTTCCTGACTTGTTGATTTTAGCCATTCTGACTGGTGTGAGGTGATATCGCATTGTGGTTTTGATTTGTATTTCCCTGATGCCGAGTGATATGGAGCACTTTTTCATGTGTCTGTTGGCCATCTGGATGTCTTCTTTGCAGAAATGTCTGTTCATGTCCTCTGCCCATTTCTTGATTGGATTATTTGTTCTTTGGGTGTTGAGTTTGCTAAGTTCTTTATAGATTCTGGACACTAGTCCTTTATCTGATATGTCGTTTGCAAATATCTTCTCCCATTCTGTCAGTTGTCTTTTGATTTTGTTAACTGTTTCCTTTGCTGTGCAAAAGCTTTTGATCTTGATGAAATCCCAATAGTTGATTGTTGCCCTTGCTTCCCTTGCCTTTGGCGTTGTTCCTAGGAAGATGTTGCTGCGGCTGAGGTCGAAGAGGTTGCTGCCTGTGTTCTCCTCAAGGATTTTGATGGATTCCTTTCGCACATTGAGGTCCTTCATCCATTTTGAGTCTATTTTTGTGTGTGGTGTAAGGAAATGGTCCAATTTCATTTTTCTGCATGTGGCTGTCCAATTTTCCCAGCACCATTTATTGAAGAGGCTGTCTTTTTTCCATTGGACATTCTTTCCTGCTTTGTCGAAGATGAGTTGACCATAGATTTGAGGGTCTATTTCTGGGCTCTCTATTCTGTTCCATTGATCTGTGTGTCTGTTTTTGTGCCAGTACCATGCTGTCTTGATGATGACAGCTTTGTAATAGAGCTTGAAGTCCGGAATTGTGATGCCACCAACGTTGGCTTTCTTTTTCACTATCCCTTTGGCTATTCCCCTCACTGAAATGGACAGATCATCCAAGCAAAAGATCACCAAGGAAATAAAGGCCTTAAACGACACACTGGACCAGATGGACATCACAGATATATTCAGAACATTTCATCCCAAAGCAACAGAATACACATTCTTCTCTAGTGCACATGGGACATTCTCCAGAATAGATCACATCCTCGGTCCTACATCAGGACTCAACCGGTATCAAAAGATTGGGATCATTCCCTGCATATTTTCAGACCACAATGCTCTAAAGCTAGAACTCAACCACAAAAGGAAGTTTGAAAAGAATCCAAACACATGGAGACTAAACAGCATCCTTCTAAAGAATGAATGGGTCAATCGGGACATTAAAGAAGAATTGAAAAAAATCATGGAAATAAATGATAATGAAAATACAACGGTTCAAAATCTGTGGGACACAACAAAGGCAGTCCTGAGAGGAAAATATATAGCGGTACAAGCCTTTCTCAAGAAACAAGAAAGGTCTCAGGTACACAACCTAACCCTACACCTAAAGGAGCTGGAGAAAGAACAAGAAAGAAACCCTAAGCCCAGCAGGAGAAGAGAAATCATAAAGATCAGAGCAGAAATCAATGAAATAGAAACCAAAAAAACAATAGAACAAATCAACGGAACTAGGAGCTGGTTCTTTGAAAGAATTAATAAAATTGATAAACCCCTGGCCCGACCTATCAAAAAGAAAAGAGAAAGGACCCAAATAAATAAAATCATGAATGAAAGAGGAGAGATCACAACTAACACCAAAGAAATACAAACTATTACAAGAACATACTATGAGCAACTCTACGCCAATAAATTTGACAATCTGGAAGAAATGGATGCATTCCTAGAAACATATAAACTACCACAACTGAGCCAGGAATAAATAGAAAGCATGAACAGACCCATAACCAGTAAGGAGATTGAAACAGTCATTAAAAATCTCCAAACAAACAAAAGCCCAGGGCCAGACGGCTTCCCGGTGGAATTCTACCAAACATTTAAAGAAGAACTAATTCCTATTCTCCTGAAACTGTTCCATAAAATAGAAATGGAAGGAAAACTTCCAAACTCATATTATGAGGCCAGCATCACCTTGATCCCAAAACCAGACAAGGATCCCACCAAAAAAGAGAGCTATAGACCAATATCCTTGATGAACACAGATGCGAAAATTCTCACCAAAATACTCGCCAATAGGATTCAACAGTACATTAAAAAGATTATTCACCATGACCAGGTGGGATTTATTCCAGGGCTGCAAGGTTGGCTCAACATCCACAAATCAGTCAATGTGATACAACACATCAATAAAAGAAAGAACAAGAACCATATGATACTCTCAATAGATGCTGAAAAAGCATTTGACAAAGTACAGCATCCCTTCCTGACCAAAACTCTTCAAAGGGTAGGGATCGAGGGCACATACCTCAATATCATCAAAGCCATCTATGAAAAACCCACCGCAAATATCATTCTCAATGGAGAAAAACTGAAAGCTTTTCCACTAAGGTCAGGAACACGGCAGGGATGTCCATTATCACCACTGCTATTCAACATAGTACTAGAGGTCCTAGCCTCAGCAATCAGACAACAAAAGGAAATTAAAGGCATCCAAATCGGCAAAGAAGAAGTCAAATTATCACTCTTCGCAGATGATATGATACTATATGTGGAAAACCCAAAAGACTCCACTCCAAAACTGCTAGAACTTATACAGGAATTCAGTAACGTGTCAGGATATAAAATCAATGCACAGAAATCAGTTGCATTTCTCTACACCAACAGCAAGACAGAAGAAAGAGAAATTAAGGAGTTAATCCCATTTACAATTGCACCCAAAGCCATAAGATACCTAGGAATAAACCTAACAAAAGAGACACAGAATCTATACTCAGAAAACTATAAAGTACTCGTGAAAGAAATTGAGGAAGACACAAAGAAATGGAAAAATCTTCCATGCTCCTGGATTGGAAGAATAAATATTGTGAAAATGTCTATGCTACCTAAAGCAATCTACACATTTAATGCAATTCCTATCAAAGTACCATCCATCTTTTTCAAAGAAATGGAACAAATAATTTTAAAATTTATATGGAACCAGAAAAGACCTTGTATAGGGTTTTTTTTTTTAAAGTTTGCCACAGATCCAGATTCTTTTAAAATATATATCTATTTTGTGCAAAGAGAATGCACTGAGAAGTAAAAAGAAAGTGATAGATCAGTGCTACCAACTAATGGCTATAATATCATCACCTTATTTATGAACAATGAAACAGTGTGCACTATTTAAATAAATTTAAATAAATTCCTATTTATTTTATATATTTATAAATTTAAATAAATCCCTATTTATTTATTATTAAAGAAACTCCTCTAACAAACAGTATGTTTTGAAGGTTGCTAGCAGGAAAGTGTTGTACTACATGGAAGTAATCAGAAAATATGATCTAAAATTCTGCTTTCAAGGGCGCCTGGGTGGCTCAGTGGGTTAAAATTGTGCTTTCAAGAAGCTATCACAGTAAGTACTGAGCATTAGCTATTATATGCTATGGATGAATAACCGAAATCTACATTTGAAACTAATGGTACACTATACGTTAACTAATTGAATTTTAAAAAGTTAATAAAAAAAAAACCCAGTATTTTATAAAACAATATTCCCAACAGGCTTTTTTGCTTTAAAATACTCACTTTGTAATGAGAGTCATTACTTTTGTCTAGCCAATTCTTACATCACTGTTTATCCCTTCCCTGCTTTATCCCTTCCCAGTATCAATAAAGGCTCACTTGGGTTACCTAGAAGCCATGAGAAAGCTTGTAATAGATCTGGCTGGTTTTCACCAGCAATTTGACCACCATGTGCACAGGGAAGTCTATTGATAAAGGCTTTATTGCAATAAACTGCAAATACATGGATGATTTTGAATTCTCTTTCTTGAGGTCTTGTTTCATGATAATAAATTTAGGGTGGCTTATTGGAATGGATGTTATTAACATATTTTCATAGTTCTAAGTACATGGAATTGTAAAATAGATTAATGAATGTGGCATTACTGACAACTGTCCTCATTTTGAAATCAATTTACAGTGTACTAAGACGAGGAAACAAAGCAGATTTGGGATTATGAGTGAAATAATTTAAAAAAGTCTTAGGGGTATGATCAGACTATTGGGTAGGTAATTCAGTAGAAAAATGTCAACTGATTGAGATTCTGTGTTCCCTGATTTCAGAGAGAAGTTAAGATAAATAAGTAACACGAGGAGACTAGGAAGCCAAACATAAGTGATAATTTTGTGCCAGGGTGTGTATACATCTGTTTATCTTCTTGTTTTACCAGTAAGGTTGCTCCTAGAGGAGAGTTTAAATATGTGTTGGAGCTAATCTCTGTGGATTACACAAGAAACCACATCCTACAGCTCTCCCTGAAACACCCCTTATGATTTCAATGTAATTTAGTTTTTGCATTTTTAGAAATAACAAAATACTTTGAAAACTCATCTACTTTATTACCATTTAAATGAAAATATTGCTGATATTTTTAAGACTTTAAATGTAATTTTATATATATCTGACCTATCAGATGATATAAAATTTTTGGAGAAAATATGACATATTTTTTTGATCTTGGTTGAAGGTATTAATAAAGAGCAACTGCTTGTATTATTTGTATTGTGATATCTTAGTTAATAAACATGAATAACTGGTATAAAATATGGTTTTTTTAAAGTTTATTTATTTACTTGACAGAGATCACAGGAAGGCAGAGGGGCAGGCAGAGAGAGAGGAATGGAAGCAGGCTCCCTGCTTAGCAGAGAGCCCACTGTGGGACTCAATCCCAGGAACCTGGAATCATAACAAAGAAATGATGATAAATTCCTTAAAAGACTCAAAGTTGTTCTTGACTGGTATGTTTCAAGCTCTATTCCTGGTTTGAGGACAGTTTTTAACAGGCTTGTCACTGTAGAAATCAGTTGGATGTTTAGGTTTTTTCTGTGTGTGTCATAAAAGAAAGGAGCAATAGTAAATTCTTGCTGTTATTCCATGGAGCCAATAAAATCATACTGCCAACAAGAGGCTGTTGACACTGTAAGTGTAGTTAACTGTCTTGAAATACTAGGCCTTGAAATAAAATTCCAATATTTCATATGAACTCTTTTTTTTTAAAGAAAAAAAACAACAAAACAAAACAACTATACTGCTTACCTTTAGGGCCCTGCTGTTGTGTAACTATTCTTGAACATGTCTACTGTAAGTGTATATATATATATATTTTTTTCTGTGCAATAAATTCATTTAGAGATAAATTTGGATTGCAAATTATTTTGGGGGAGGCATGGTATTTGTGGCTAGTCTTACAAGTAAAAAGGACTAAAATAAAGAAGGAAAACATTTTTATTACAGCATATTTACATCTGTCCAAAGTACTTATTTACTCTAATACTGACTAATGTATAATACTGTACACAAAGAAAGAAGTTAAATGAGTTTTAATTTAGTCGAAGTATAGCTGGCCATTTTAAAACTTACCACTGAATCTCTCTGGTATGAAATGTGATATCTGGCAATCTGGTCCAGTTCATTACATCAGGTCATTTGTATGTTCTTATTACCATTTTGATAGCATAGCACATTTTATAACCCAGACATTTTACAATGGAACTATGATGCATGTATTTTCAAAAGTATAGACATACATGAAGCTATGAGGTCAAAAAAGATGAATGTCCGTAGTACCATATAGACTCAACAAATAAAAGTGTCCAAGGCTCTGAGTGAGATTTATGAATATTGTGTAAGATTAGGCCAACATGTGGTTTTGATAAAAATAATCTGTTCTTAAATTAGAATTACAGTCGTTGAGTACAGTGTTGAAAATGGCAGATAGATTTTAGCTATCTTTGCTCACTAGGGAAAATGGAAAAATGTTTAGTTTGGTCAGATTTTCACTTAACTTCTGAAAAATCTTAAGTTTGAGAGAACCCTTCTGAAATAAGAATCCTTAAAGACATAACCCCTTTGGCACAAGTTTTCAAGAAACTTGTTTGATGTTGTAGACAATTATATGGCACACGTACTGTTCTAGATGTTTCATGCCAATAATATGTAAGCCATACCAAGGCTACATATACATATAGAGATGTTCCTCAGCTTACAAGGGGGCTATGTACAGAGACACCCATAAAAAATTGAAAATGCATTTAATACCCCTAAACTATCAAAAATCATAGCTTACCTTAAGCTTATTTAAACATACTCAGAACTCTTACATTTGCCTGCATTTGGGCAAAATCATCTTAAGCAAAGCCTATTTTATAACAAAGTATCAAATATCACATGCAATTTATTAAATATTACACTAAAAAAAAGAAGAATCGTTATATATAGAATGGTTGTAAGAATATCAGGTGTTCACCCCTGTAATCTTCTAGCTGACTGGGAGCTGTGGCTCAATGCCCCTGCCCAACATCACAAGATGGCACCATACCACATGACACTGGCCCTCTTTATAAAGACCCAAATTCAAAGTTCAAATTTCAGATTCTACTGAATCACTTTCACTTTCACATCATTGCCAAATATTTCATAAGTTGAATCATTGTAAATCAGGAGCCATCTGATTTGAAAGTTAAATTACAGTCACCCATATACACACAAAAAAAGGCCTTCATGTAGGGCCATCTATGTATCTCTAAACAACATAGCATGACATATCAACGGCAAAAAATGGATGCGAAGGGGACAATTGCTTTGCGTCAGTACTCTGAGCAGTAACATACATGGCCTTACTCACCTAGCAGAACTCCAGAGCTAGCTGATGGCAAGGAATTTTACAAATGTTTGCTGAACAGCTTAAGCCCTATTATTTTTAACTTAGTGTGCATATCTGTCTTCTCAAGATATGTTAATTTATTTTATTGACTTATTACAAAACCAAATAATTTCCTCTTATTTAAGTGGCAGGTAAATAGAATTCTCTTTAATTTAAATCAAATGGCTTTTTAGGGAAAATATACTAAAAATTCTGAAACTTGTATTGCTTATGAATCTTTTATTGGAATCCTTATCAAGTTGTATTTTTCAAGTTTTTCCTAAATAATCTTCAACGAATTGAAAATAGTTTTTGGATTTTATTCAAGGCTATTAACACACAATTTCACTTTGTTAAATATAGTGCTAAACGTTCAACCAAAACGTTGTGTCTTTTTTTTTCCACTACCACATCCTCCATCTACGGACTGGATTCTCTCCCCAACTAGCACATATATACCATTGTCTATCTTTAGGATAAGTAAGGGTCATCTTTTGTCTTTATTCTATTTCTTGTATGCTTCTGAACTTGTTGAATTTTAATAGTCACACCATAAGTATCACATACTTGATTTCCCTTTAAATAGTAAACAGTGCACAACCAGAGCATACCTTCAAAGCTATCAATATACTTACTCTGATATATTATTTTTGTATTTTTGTAAATTAAAATAATTAAAATAATAGAACAAGAGTTTCAGGTGGTAGGTGTTGTAAGTTTACCCAAACTGACTTTTGTCAAACTCGTTTTTGTCATCATATATGTCAAGTAGTTTTCTCAGGTTTATTTTTAGAATATCCTTGTGTAATGAATATTTACACTGATATCTAGTATAAAAATCTTGCAATTTATTTTAGAAACAATCTATTTCTTTAATTCATTAAAGACATTTTTGGCTTGTTTCCAGTACTTTCTTACTGGTTAAAAAATGAATTTGAAGTAGTCTGAATTTCATTATTATATGGCACTTTCCCTTTGATGAATACAAAGATGATATTCTATATTAGCTATCTGAGAAGAATTTATTTCTTTAATTTTATTTATTTGTGAGTGAGAGAGAGCACAAGCAGGGGGAGCAGCAGGGTGAAGGAGAGGCAAACTCCCGGCTAAGCAGGGAATCTGTTGCAGAACTGCGTCCCAGGACCCTAAGATCATGACCTGAGCTAAATGCTCAGGCATTTAACTGACTGAGCCACCCAGGTGTCCCAATCTGAGAAGAGTTCTCTATGTTATTCCTATTCATATGAAGTTTAAAATCTAGGTAATTAACTTAATATTTTAGTGGCTATTACATAGATAGCACTATGTTCCACTCAGAGAGTAAGAAAGAAATATTAAATCAACCATATTCTATGCATTCTAAATGAAAATCATTAATCAATCATAATAAACCCTTCTATTGATGGAATATCAACTTATAAGCTTTCCTCCATTTGAACAATGCCAAATACCAGAATAAAGGGTCATCTAATACAAATAAAGGATAGAATTAAAGAATTCTGGTAAGCCATTTAATTTTGAAAAATGGTGCTATATTGTTGCTGAGTTGTGGTTTTCAGTTACATAATATCTGATAAGTGTAGAAGAAACATGAGTGTTACGTGAGATGAGAAATGGTATATAATAAAGATATTTTTAAAAGTACAGATAAATACAAATTTGTAAACATAGCATTATGGAGGAATAAAAATAAATGATAGCTACACACTCTAATGTCAATAAATCTTGGAAAGTTAATAGAGAAGTAAAACAAGGACAGTGCAAAAAGTATGGTACATTTTTATGAAGTTCAAGCAAATTCTGTGACTGTAGATGGACTTAAAGATACTATTATGTATCAAATATTGCAAAAATTAAGCAAGGAAATAGCAAACATAAAATAACCAAAGCATACAAACTTGGGTAGATACAATAGATGTGATCATGTTCTACTTCATAAAGAGATGAGTTAATAGATAAATAGAAGTAACTAGACTTTTTAGACGTTAATAAAACTTTGCCTGTTATTTCTTAGCTATATAAAATATATGGTTTTCTAACAAAAACGCTTATCTTAAAAATATTTAAATATAAATTTCAGGCTACTCATAAGGTTCTATTTACTTTTCCACTGAAGGAAAAGCTGGTTGTTGTAGTTGTAGTTGTTTGTTTGTTTTAGTCTCCTCCTAGATTTTATTATTATAATGTGGAATGAGGAATGTTAGATTGAAAAGTAAATTATTTTATAGACAAAATTCATTACTTGATTCAACTCCTGGTACAGCAGATGGAACTCCTGAAAACATGCCCTTTTGCCTTACAGAAGAGTAACAGTTATGCTTACTTCTGAAACATGCTTGGTGGTGGCCCTAAATAGTGACACCATAGTAAACATTTTGAATATTTGCAATTA
>NW_028134114.1:0-56739 GCF_964662115.1 Mustela nivalis | reverse complement strand
GGACTGTGCTTCCCTTTCAAGGGAATTCTTCCCATTCCATTGGCCACAACCTTGCAAATGAGGAAAAACCTCCAAAGTCACCGAGGCCATCCCAATAGTGTAGGCCGCCCAGGACAAACAGGGGTGATCTCAAATCAGCTGAGCAACTACCTCCACTCAGACAACAGATGTCCCCAGAGAAGAATATTGAACCGGACAGGCCCCTAGGCCCTAGTCAGATCCATTGCTTTGGTTTTTAGGCATCTCTCCTCAGAGGCCTCGTTTCCAATACCAGCATATGGTGGTTTCCTGAGGCACCAATAAGAACAAATCTCGTCTCCCCATGGAAAACTTGCTCATTGGAGCTTTGTCATAACCTCTGGTTAGGAGAATCCTTTAGGGCTCTGGTGCCACTGCCCCATACCAAGGTCTCCATGGACTCAAACCAACATTAAGACCATCCTCAGGAAAGTCCATTTCAACTCAGCCCCCTCTGTTGCTACCCCAAGCCAGCAGATCAAACGTTTCTTGTTGCTAGGAGACAATTGGAATGTGAGGCTGGCTGCCCAGGCATCCATACTTAGAACCCTGTTCTGGAAAAATACCTTATAAGACGTCCTGTAGCCATCCAACAAATCTCAATTGTCCCACAGAAGGAATCCTTGCGGTTTGGAGCATCTCACAACTCCAATAGTGGGAAAACCCCCATGGGCTCATAATGTCCCCCCTTCATGAAGGGGCCAACATGGACAGAAACTCAAACCTGAGCCAAAGTCTGATCCTCGACCTGACTTCAGACGCATGAGATGTCAATTCAGCTCTGCAGAGTGTGCCTGCCATGTCCTTGCCCCGAAACCTAAACCTAGCTTGTGTTCTCAGACTTCCGTCCTCACTCTCCTGGCCCACAAGCCCTCCAGTTTGGGAATTCCGAAGCCACAATGCAGCACTCTGCCTGCCCTCCAGAAGAAAAACTTTGCCCTATGCTGCTAATAAGAAACCCCAAATGATTTTCTAATGCATGCCACTCGATTGTAAAGCAATTATACAGCCTACCCTGTATATTAATGCCCTGTCTGGCACAGCCTGAGACAAGACATCCCAAACGATACCCAGACAGCTGGCCCCAACATGGTCACATAGGACCCGCTATGGCTGTAGGTCGTCATCTCTTCCCAACCTCGGTTTTCAGGCTTCAGAACCTAGACCTTATCTCCAATCACTGCCCAGGGGTGAACGTGATGCAGAAATTAGAATTCCTCCTTCCCCATGGCCAGAAACCTTGTGGTTGGCATGTTGTCCAACGTTCAATGTGGGAAATTCTGCATTGTCCGAAAGGCCACGCCAGTGCTTGAGGGCCGCCTAGGGCACAGACATGCATTGTGACCTGCAGCGTGAGTCCCGTATTAAAGTAACGCCTCTCAGTGGCTGGACCAAGATCTTGCATATGGGGCTTGTCATATCCATAGGCCCCCAGGCTTAACCAGAGGGCGAGTATTCCAGTTGTCAGTACCCACTGCTATGCTCTAGATTCCCTCTACAGGGGGGACACATGAAGCAGAAAACAGGACACTTCCCTTCCCACAGAAGGACCCCAAACTCTTGGGGGCTGGACAAACTACCAGAGAGGGAGACTTCTACGACCCATGAGGCAACTCCTACATTAAACGGCCATTGTGGACAAAACATCCAGAGACAAAAGCCTGAGCGACTGCCTCCCTCTCACCCTTCTTTCATATCCAGAGGAGCTCCCCTCATGGACTGTAGATCAGGCCTGCCGTAACCTCGGCCCCAAACCTGAGCTGAGTTAGGGATTTTGGATGTCTGTCTGCACAGCCATGGCCCACACGGCCTCCAGGCTGGGGTCTCTGGAGCCACACCACAGAACTGTGCCTGCTCTCTCTTAAGAAACTGCCCATTCCATTGGCCACAACTCTACAAAATAGTAGAAACCTCAAGGTCCCCAAGGACATCCCACTACCGCAAGCCGCACTGGACAAATAGGGGCATTATGACACAAGCTGAGCAACTACTACCTCCATGCAGACACACAGACAGATATCCGCAGAGACAGAAGATTGAACCAGACAGGCCCCTAGGCCCTATTATGAACTCTTGCTTTGGTGTCCAGGTATCACTCCTCAGAGGCCTGGGTTCGAAGACCAGCATACGGGGCTTTCCTGAGGCACCAGACAGAAGACCTCTCATCTCCACCTGGGAAGCTTCCTTGTTGGAGTTGTGTCAAGCCCTTCGGGTTGGAGAATCCTGCAGAGTCCCTTAGCTACTGCCACATTCCAAGGTCTCCATGGCCACTAAACCACATTATGACTCATCCTCAGGAGAGTCCATTTAAACTCAGCCTTCTGGGTATCTCACCCAAGAGCCCGCAGATTGAGCGTGCCTTGTCTCGACCAGGCAATGGGAAGGTGAGTTGGCGTTTCTCGGCATCCATGCTTAGGCCCCTGCTCTCGAGTCTTTCTGTATGGGGCATCAAGGGACCATCCAATAGTACTCGACTGTCCTGAAGAAGGAAACTTTGAAGTTTGGAGCAGCTCACAACTCCCAGTGTAGGGAAACCTCCCTGGCCTCATGACGCCCCCACCCTTTTCATGTAAGGGCCGTCATAGACACAAACTCCAGCTTGAAGCAACATCTGATACTCGCCCTGACCTCACTGCAGGAGATCTCGATTCAGCCTCTGCAGAGTGGACCTGCCATGCTCTTGGTCCCAAAACTCGTGCTAGCTTGTGTTTTCAGACTTCCTTCCTCACAATCCTGGCCACACCCCTCCAGTTTGGCAATTCTGGAGACACAATGCAGCACTCTGCCTGCCCCCCAGAAGAAAAATGTTGCCCTATAGACTAACCGGAAACGCCAAATGAGTAACAACCTGCATGCCACTCGAACATACCCCAATTATACAGCCTAGCCTGTGCGCTAAAGCCCTGTCTGACACAGCCTGAGGGCAGACCTCCAGTCCAACACCCAGACAGCTGGCCGTACACAGAGCATATCACACCCACAATGGCTTTAGGCCATCATCTCTACCCAACCTCAGTTTTCACCTTCAGAACCTAGACCTTATCTCCACTCACTGCTCAGGAGTGAACGTGATGCAAGAATCAGAACTTCTCCTTCGCCTTGGCAAGAAACCTAGTGGTTGGCATGTTGTCCAATGTTCATTGTAGGAGAAAGCAGCATGGACTATGAGGCCCCACCTATCCCTGAGGGCCACAATTTGCACAAACACACATTGTGACCCTCAGCGTGAACTATATCCTCATGTAAAGCCTCTTAGTGACTGGAACAACAGCCCACATATGGGGCTTGCCAAGCCCCTAGTCCCCCAATCTCAACCAGAGTTCGAGATGTCTAGTCACCCCTACTCAGGGCTCTACTCTGGAATCCCTCTTTGGTGGAACACCTGAGGTAAAAAAAAAAAAAATACAGAAAGGACTCTTCCCATCCACAGAATGATCCCAACCCCTTGGGATCAGGCCAAATCACCAGAGAAAGAATTGTCCATGGCCCTTGAGGACACCCCGACATTCCACGGCCACCGTTGACACAAAATCCAGAGACAAAACCCTGAGCAAGCGCCACATACTCGCCCTTTGTTCATAGCCCGGAAAATTCTCACGGTCTGTAGATCGAGCCTTCATACATACATCCCCAAACCTAAGCTGAGTTGTGTTTTCAGACTTCTGTCCCCACAGTCCTGGCCCACACACCATCCAAGCTGGGGCCCCTGGAGACACACCTCAGGACTGTGGCTTCCCTCTCCACTGGAATTCTGCCATTTCCATTGGCCACAACCCTATAGATTAGGAGAATCCTCCAAACTCCCCGAGGCCATCCCAATAGTGTTGGCTGCCCAGGACAAACAGG
The DNA here is from genome assembly GCF_964662115.1 of Mustela nivalis. Taxonomy (NCBI): domain Eukaryota; kingdom Metazoa; phylum Chordata; class Mammalia; order Carnivora; family Mustelidae; genus Mustela; species Mustela nivalis. The sequence goes on along the minus strand of NW_028134114.1, from coordinate 52,875 downwards.
GATGATCTTTCACAAGTTAGGAAACTACCTCCACTCAGACCCAGAGACAGATATCCCCATAGAATAAGATTGAACTGGACAGGCACTTAGGCTCTAATCGGATCCATTGCTTTTGTTTCCAGGCATCTCTCCTCAGAGGCCTGGTTTCCAATACCAGAATACGGGGGATTACTGAGGCACTCATCAGAAAAATCTCATCTCCACATAGGAAATGTACTCTTTGGAGCTCTATAAAAACCTCTGTTTAGGAGAATCTTTCAGGGCCCCGGATCAAGCGCCCCATTCCAAGGTCTCCATGGACTTAAACCCACATTATGATCTATTGTCGGGAGAGTCCATGTCAACTCAACCCCCTTGGTTTCTCCCCCAGGGCTTGCAGATCAAACCTGCCTTGTTGCTAGGATACAACTAGAATGGGAGGCGGGCTGCCCAGGCATCCATCCTTAGAACCCTACTCTGGAGTCGTTCCACATGGGACATCCTAGAGCCATCCAACAGGTCTCAAGTGTCCCACAGAAGGAATATTTGCAGTCTGGAGCATCTCACAACTCCCATTGTGGGAAAATCTACATGGTCTCTTGAGACGCTCCACTTTATAAAGGGGCCATCATGGACAGAAACTCCAACCTGAGCAAACGTCTGATATTCGCCCTGACTTCAGGTGCATGAGATCTTGATTCAGCTCTGCAGAGTGTGCCTTCTGTGCACTCACCCCCAAAACTAAGCCTAGCTTGTGTTCTCAGACTACCGTCCTCACACCCCTGCCCCAAAAGCCCTAGAGATTGGCAATACTGGGGCCATAACGCAGCACACTGCCTGCCCTCCAGAAGAAAAACGTTGCCTTATGGAGGTACCTAGAAACCCGAATAAGGATCAACTGAACGCCACTCGACTGCAGCCCAAATATGCAGTCTACCCTGTCTAATGCCTTGTCTGACACAGCATGAGCCCACACCTCCAGACCTACGCTCAACAGCTGGCTGCACACTGAGCTCATTGGACCCATCAGGTCCTTAGGTCTTCATCTCTTCCAACCTCAGTTTTCGGGTTTCAGAACCTAGACCTAAACTCCAATCACTGTCCAGGGGTGAACGTGATGCAGAAATCACAACTCTTCCTTCGCCATGGCTGGAAACCTTGTGGTTGGCATATTCTCCAACGTTCAGTGTAGAATAATCTAGCGTGGCCAATGAGGCACTTCCCATGCTTGAGGGCCTTGTTGGGCACAAATAGGCATTGTGAACCTCAGCATGAGCCCTGTCCTCAAGGAAGGCCTCTCAGTGTCTGAATCAAGAGCCCGCCTATTGGACTTGCCATGCCCCTAGGCCCCCAAACTTAAACAGAGGTGGGGATATCCAGTTGTCCCTCCCAAGGACTCTGCTCTGGAATCCCTCTTTTATTGGGACACTTGAGGTACATAAAATAAAATATAAAATAAAATAAAATAAAAAACAGAAAAGACTCCTCCCATCCCACAGAATGTACCCAAACTCTTGGGATCGGGTCAAATCCTCAGAGAAGGAAAGCCATCCACAACCCATGAGGCCACGCCAGCATTCCACCCACATTGTTGACACAAATCCAGAGACAAAACCTGAGCAAGCACCTCAAACTCACCCTTTTTCATATCCCTAAGTGTTATCACAGTCTGTAGATTGGGCGTGCCATACCTATGTCCCCAATCCTAAGCGGAGTTTGTGTTTTCAGACTTTTGTCCCCACAGGCCTGGCCCACACAGCCTCAAGGCTGGGCCCCTAGAGCCAAACTCAGAACTGTGCCTGCCCTCTCCAGGGGATTTCTGCCCATTCCATTGGCCACAAACCTATAGATTAGGAGAAACTCCAAAGTCCGGAAGCCATCCCAATATTATAGGCTGCCCAGGACAAACAGGTGCGATCTGACACAAGCTGAGCAACTACATCCCCTCAGATCCTTAGACACGTATCCTCAGGAAAGAGATTGAACCGGACAGGCACCTAGGCCCTAATCATCTCGATTGCTTTTGTTTCCAGTCATCTACCTCAGAGGCCTGGTTTCCCATACCAGCATATGGGAGATTCCTTAGGCACTCATCAAAACAATTTTCTTCTCTACATAGGAAACGTACTCTTTAGAGCCCATCAAAACCTCCGGTTATGAACGTCCCTCAAGGCCCCGGATCAAGCACCCCCTTCCAAAGTCTCCATGGACACAAATGCACATTATGACCCATCCTCAACTCACCCATTTCAACACACCCGCCTCGGTTGCTCCCCTAGATCCAGCAGATCGAACTTGCCTTGGCGCTATGAGACACCTGGAATGGGAGGCAGGCTGCCCAGGCATTCATCCTTAGAACCCTGCTCTGGATAACTTCCTTATGGGATGTCCTGGAGCCATCCAACAGGTCTCGACTGTCCCACAGAAGGAATCATTGCGGTTTGGAGCATCTCACAATTCCCATCGTGGGAAAACCTCCATGTCCTCGTGACACCGTCCCCTTCATGAAGGGGCCGTCATGGACAGAAACTCCGACGTAAGCCAACGTCTGATCCTAGCTCTGTCTTCAGGCATACAGGATCTCGAATCATCTCTGCAGAGGGTGCCTGCCGTCCCCTCACCCCGAAATCTAAGTCTGGCTTGTGTTCTCAGAATTTTTTTCTCACACTCCTGGCCCACAAGACTTCCAGTTTGGGAATTCTGGAGCCACTATGTGGCACTGTGTCTTCCCTCCAGAAGAAAAACGTTGCCCTCTGGGGCTACCCAGTAACCACAAATGAGTACCATCCTGCACGAAACTCGACTGCACCCCAATGATACAGTCTAGCCTGGGCACTAATTCCCTGTCTGCCACAGCCTGAGCCTGCACCTCCCAACCCACACTCAACAGCTGGCCGAACACTGAGCACATCAGCCACACCATGGCCTTAGGTCTTCATCTCTTCCCAACCTCAGTTTTCAGGCTTCAGAACCTAGACCTTAAATCCAATCACAGTCCAGGAGTGAAAGTGTTGCAGAAATTAGAACTCCATCTTCCCCATGGCCAGAAAAATTGTCGTTGCCATATTGTGCAACGTTCAGTGTAGGAGAAACCAGCATGGTACATTAGGCCACGCCCTGACTTGAGGGGCTCCTTGGGCACAAAAACACATTGTGAAACTCAGTGTGAGACCTATCCTCAAGGAAGGCCTCTCAGTGTCTGGACCAAGAGTCCACATATGGGGCTTGCCATGTTCTTAGGTCCCAATGTTAACCAGAGGTCTGGTTGTCCAGTCACTCCTCGCCAGGACTCTGCTCTTGGATCCCTCTTTTGGTGGTCCACCTTAGGTAAAAAAAAATAATAATACTAAAAAAATAAACAAAAAAACAAGAAAGGCCTCCTCCCTTCCCACAGAATGACCCCAAACTCTTGGGATCGGGTCAAATCCCCAGAAAGGGAGCCTCATCAATGACCCATGAGGACACCCCGACATTCCATGGCAATCGGTGACACAATTCCAGAAAAAAAAAAAGCATGAGCCAGCACCTCACATTCGCCCTTTGTTCATATCCCGAAGAGTTCTCCTCACGGTCTATAGATCGGGTCGGCCATACCTACATCCACCAACCTAAGTGGAGTTTGTGTTTTCAGACTTTTGTCCAAATAGCCCTGGACCAAACACGCTCCACAATTGGGTCCCTGGAGCCACACCTCAGGACTGTGCTTCCCTTTCAAGGGAATTCTTCCCATTCCATTGGCCACAACCTTGCAAATGAGGAAAAACCTCCAAAGTCACCGAGGCCATCCCATTAGTGTAGGCCGCCCAGGACAAACAGGGGTGATCTCAAACCAGCTGAGCAACTACCTCCACTCAGACAACAGATGTCCCCAGAGAAGAATATTGAACCGGACAGGCCCCTAGGCCCTAATCAGATCCATTGCTTTGGTTTTCAGGCATCTCTCCTCAGAGGCCTCCTTTCCAATACCAGCATATGGTGGTTTCCTGAGGCACCAATAAGAACAAATCTCGTCTCCCCATGGAAAACTTGCTCATTGGAGCTTTGTCATAAACTCTGGTTAGGAGAATCCTTTAGGGCCCTGGTGCCACTGCCCCATACCAAGGTCTCCATGGACTCAAACCAACATTAAGACCATCCTCAAGAAAGTCCATTTCAACTCAGCCCCCTCTGTTGTTACCCCAAGCCAGCAGATCAAACGTTTCTTGTTGCTAGGAGACAATTGGAATGTGAGGCTGGCTGCCCAGGCATTCATACTTAGAACCCTGTTCTGGAAAAATACCTTATAAGACGTCCTGGAGCCATCCAACAAATCTTAATTGTCCCACAGAAGGAATCCTTGCGGTTTGGAGCATCTCACAACTCCAATAGAGGGAAAACCCCCATGGGCTCATAATGTCCCCCCTTCCTGAAGGGGCCAACATGGACAGAAACTCAAACCTGAGCCAAAGTCTGAATCTCGACCTGACTTCAGACGCATGAGATCTCAATTCAGCTCTGCAGAGTGTGGCTGCCATGTCCTTGCCCCGTAACCTAAGCCTAGCTTGTGTTCTCAGACTTCCGTTCTCACTCTCCTGGCCCACAAGCCCTCCAGTTTGGGAATTCCGATGCCACAATGCAGCACTCTGCCTGCCCTCCAGAAGAAAAACTTTGCCCTATGCTGCTAATAAGAAACCCCAAATGATTTTCTAATGCATGCCACTTGATTGTAAAGCAATTATACAGCCTACCCTGTATACTAATGCCCTGTCTGGCACAGCCTGAGACAAGACATCCCAAATGATACCCAGACAGCTGGCCCCAACCTGGACACATAGGACCCGCTATGGCTGTAGGTCGTCATCTCTTCCCAACCTCGGTTTTCAAGATTCAGAACCTAGACCTTATCTCCAATCACTGCCCAGGGGTGAACGTGATGCAGAAATTAGAATTCCTCCTTCCCCATGGCCAGAAACCTTGTGGTTGGCATGTTGTCCAACGTTCAATGTGGGAAAACCTGCATTGTCCGAAAGGCCACGCCAGTGCTTGAGGGCCGCCTAGGGCACAGACATGCATTGTGACCTGCAGCGTGAGTCCCGTATTAAAGTAACGCCTCTCAGTGGCTGGACCAAGATCCTGCATATGGGGCTTGTCATATCCATAGGCCCCCAGGCTTAACCAGAGGGCGAGTATTCCAGTTGTCAGTACCCACTGCTATGCTCTAGAATCCCTCTACTGGGGGGACACATGAAGCAGAAACAGGACACTTCCCTTCTCACAGAATGACCCCAAACTCTTGGGGGCTGGACAAACTACCAGAGAGGGAGACTTCTACGACCCATGAGGCAACTCCTACATTAAACGGCCATTGTGGACAAAACATCCAGAGACAAAAGCCTGAGCGACTGCCTCCCTCTCACCCTTCTTTCATATCCAGAGGAGCTCCCCTCATGGACTGTAGATCAGGCCTGCCGTAACCTCGGCCCCAAACCTGAGCTGAGTTAGGGTTTTTGGATGTCTGTCTGCACAGCCATGGCCCACACAGCCTCCAGGCTGGGGTCTCTGGAGCCACACCACAGAACTGTGCCTGCTCTCTCCTAAGAAACGGCCCATTCCATTGGCCACAACTCTACAAAATAGTAGAAACCTCAAGGTCCCCAAGGACATCCCACTACCCCAAGCCGCACTGGACAAATACTGGCATTATGACACAAGCTGAGCAACTACTACCTCCATGCAGACACACAGACAGATATCCGCAGAGAAAGAAGATTGAACCAGACAGGCCCCTAGGCCCTATTATGAACTCTTGCTTTGGTGTCCAGGTATCACTCCTCTGAGGCCTGGGTTTGAAGACCAGCATACGGGGCTTTCCTGAGGCACCAGACAGAAGACCTCTCATCTCCACATGGGAAGCTTCCTTGTTGGAGTTGTGTCAAGCCCTTCGGGTTGGAGATTCCTGCAGAGTCCCTTAGCTACTGCCACATTCCAAAGTCTCCTTGGCCACCAACCCACATTATGACTCATCCTCAGGAGAGTCCATTTAAACTCAGCCTTCTGGGTAGCTCACCCAAAAGCCCGCAGATTGAGCGTGCCTTGTCTCGACCAGGCAATGGGAAGGTGAGTTGGCGTTTCTCGGCATCCATGCTTAGGGCCCTGCTCTCGAGTCTTTCTGTATGGGGCATCCTGGAACCATACAATAGTACTCGACTGTCCTGAAGAAGGAAACTTTGAAGTTTGGAGCAGCTCACAACTCCCAGGGTAGGGAAACCTCCCTGGCCTCATGACGCCCCCACCCCCTTCAGGAAGGGGCCGTCATGGACACAAACTCCAGCTTGAGGCAACATCTGATACTCGCCCTGACCTCACCTGCAGGAGATCTCGATTCAGCCCCTGCAGAGTGGGCCTGCCATGCTCTTGGCCCCAAAACTCGTGCTAGCTTGTGTTTTCAGACTTCCTTCCTCACAATCCTGGCCACACCCCTCCAGTTTGGCAATTCTGGAGACACAATGCAGCACTCTGCCTGCCCTCCAGAAGAAAAATGTTGCCCTATAGGCCTAACCAGAAACGCCAAATGAGTAACAACCTGCATGCCACTCGACCAAACCCCAATTATACAGTCTAGCCTGTGCACTAAAGCCCTGTCTGAAACAGCCTGAGGGCAGACCTCCAGTCCAACACCCAGACAGCTGGCCATAAACAGAGCATATCACACCCACAATGGCTTTAGGGCATCAACTCTACACAACCTCAGTTTTCACCTTCAGAACCTAGACCTTATCTCCACTCACTGCTCAGGAGTGAACGTGATACAAGAATCAGAACTTCTCCTTCGCCTTGGCAAGAAACCTAGTGGTTGGCATGTTTTTCCAACGTTCAGTGTAGTTGAAACCAGTGTGGCCCATGATGCCCCGCCCATGTTTATGGGCCACATTGGTCACAAACACACATTGTGTCCCTCAGCCTGATCCCAGGCCTCGTGTAAGGCCTCTCAGTGGCTGGATGAAGAGTCAGCATATTCGGCTTGCCATGCCCCTAGGCCCCAAATTTTACCCATAGTTCGGGTTCTCCCTTCACTTTTCCCCAGGGCTCATCTTTGGAATTCCTCTTTTGGCGGGACACCTGAGGTAACAAACCTGAAAGGAGTCCTCCCATTCCACAGATTGATGAAAAGCAATTGGGATCGGACCAAATCCCCAGAGAGAAAGATTCGTCCATGACCCATGAGGCTTCCCCGACATTCCACGGCCATCGCTGATACAAAATCCAGAGACAAAAGCCTGAGCAAGTGCCTCAGACTCGCTCTTTCTTTATATCCGGAAGAGTTCTTCTCATGGTTTATAGATCGGGCCTGCCATACCTACCTCCCCAAAGCTAAGCTGAGTTTGTGTTTTCAGACTTCTGGTCCAAAGTCCTGGGCCACACACCTTCCAGGCTGGGGCCCCAGGTGTCACACATTAGGACTGTGTCTACCCAATCCATGGGAATTCTGCCCATTCCATGGTCCAAAACCGTAAAATTAGGAGAACCCTCCAAATCCCTGAGGCCATCCCAATAGTGCAGGTCGCCCGGGACAAACAAGGGCGGTCTGATACCAGCTGAGCATCTACCTCTACTCATAACATAGATGGATATCCCCTGAGAAGCAGATTGAACCAGACAGGACCCTAGGCCATAATCGGATACATTGCTTTGGTTTAGAGGCATGTCTCCTCAAAAGCCTGGATTCCAATACCAGCATAGGGGTTTTCCTGAGGCACCCATCAAAACAAATCTCGTCTCCACAAGGAACCTTTTGCATCGAGCTATGTCAAAAACTTAGGAGAATACTTCAGGGTCCCGGTGCCACCGCCCCATTTTAAGGCCCTCATGGACACAAACACACATTAGGACCCATCCTCAGGAAAGTCCATTTCAAGTCAGTCACTCCTGTTGCTCACGCAGAGCCATCAGATCTAAACTCTCTTGTTGCTAGGAGAAAATTGGAATGCGAGGCGGGCTTCCCAGTCATCCATTCTCGAATGGTGCCCTGGAGTCATTCCATATGGGATGTCCTGAAGCTGCCCAACAGGTCTCAATTGTCCCGCAGAAGGTATCCTTGAAGGGGGCATCCCACAACACCCAACGTGGGAAAACCTACATGGCCTCGAGATTTCGCTCTCTTCATGAAGGGGCCGTCATGCCCATATACTCCAACGTGAGACAACGTCTGATCCTCGCCCTGACTTCAGATGCATGAGATATTGGTTCAGATCTACAGTGGTCCCTGCCGTGTCCTCGCCCTGATACACAAGTCCAGCTTGTGTTCTCAGACTTCCGTCCTCACACTCCTGGACACGAAGCCCTCAAGTGGGCAATTCCGGACCGACAATGAAGCACTCTGCCTGCCCTCTAGAAAACAAATTTTGCCTAATGAGCTGCCCAGACAACTTATATGAGGATAAATCTACATGGCACTCGACTTTACCCAAATTATATAGTCTACGGGGGCACTAATGCACTGTCTGACACAACCTGAGCCCGGACCTCCTGACCAACACCCAGACAGCTGACCGCACACTGAGCACATCAGACCCGCCATGGCCTTAGGTTATCATCTCTTCCCTACCTCTGTTTTCAGGCTTCAGAATCTAGACCTTATCTCCAATCACTGCCCAAGGGTGACTGTGATGCAGAAATCAGAACTCTTCCTTACCCATGGCAAGAAATCTTGTCATTGGCAGGTTGTCCAACGTTCAGTGTAGGAGAAACCAGGATTCACCATGAGGCCCCGCCCATTTTTGTTTGCGAAGTGGGCATAAACACGCATCGTGACCCTCAGTGTGAGTCCTGTCCTCTAGTAAGTCCTCTCCGTCGCTCGACCATTAGATGTCATAATGGGCTTGACATGTCCCTAGGCCCAAATTTGTAACCAGATTTCTGGTTGTCCAGTCGGCCCTCCCCAGGGCTCTACTCTGGAATACCTCATTTGGTGGGACAACTGAGGTTAAAAAACAAAACAAGGCAAATCACAACAACAACAAAACGGACTTCTTCCATCCCACAGAATGACCCCAAAATCTTGCGATGGGGACAAACCACCAGAGAGTAAGACTCGTCCATTTCCCATGAAGTCAACCGGAAATTTCATGACCATGAGTGACACGATATCCAGAGACAAAAACTTGAGCAAGAGCCTGACACTCGCCCTTTTTTCATATCCCGAAGAGTTCTCCTCATGGTCTGTAGATCTATACTGCCATACCTATTACCCGAGACATAAGCCGCGTTTGTGTTTTCAGACAACTGTCCAAACAGCTCTGCCTACACACCCTACAGGCTCAGGCCCCTGGAGCCAAACCTGAGGACTGTACTTGCCCTCTACAAGGGAATTGTATGTGCCCATTCCAATGGCCACAACCTACTAATAGGATAAACCTCCAAACTCCCTGAGGCCATCCCAATAGTGGTGGCTCTCCAGGACAAACAGGAGCAATCTGAGCCCATCTGACACCTACATGCACTCAGATGCATAGACTGATGTCCCCAGAGGTAAAAAGGTACGAACAGGCCCCTAGGCACTATTTGGATTCATTGTTGTGCTATCCAGTCATTTCTCCTCAGAGGCCTGGATTTCAATACCAGCATATTGCTGTTTCCTGACTCATCCCTCAGAACAAATCTCATTTACATATGGGAAACTTGAACGTTGGAGCTGTGTCAAAGCCTCTGTTTGAAAAAACCCATCGGGCCCCAGTGCCACCGCTTCATTCCAAGATCTCCATAGACACAAAAACATATTAGGATCCATCCACAGGAGAGTCCATTTCAACTCAGCCTCCTGGGTTGCTCCCCCAGATCCAGCAGATCTAACCTGTCTTGTTGCTAGGACACAATTGGAATGCGAGGTGGGCTACCCAGCCATCCATCCTTAGAACCCTGCTCGGAATCGTTGCCCTGGAGCCAACCAACAGGTCTCAATTGTCCTGCAGAAGAATCTTTGCAGTTTGGAGCTTCTCACAACTAACATCGTGGGAAAACCCCCACGGCCTCGTGACCCCCCCGCCCCTTCATGAAGGGCCATCAGGGACAGAAACACCAACCTGAGCGATCTTCTGATCCTCGCCCTGACATCATAAGCACGAGATCTCGATTCAGGTCTGTAGATTGTTCCTGCCTTGTCCTCACCCAGAAACCTAAGCCTAGCTTGTTCTCAGATCTCCTTCCTCAGACTACTGGACCACAAGCCTCCAGTTTGAAAACCAGAACTATAATGCAGCACTCTTCCTGCCCTCAGGAAGAAAAACATTGCCCTCTGGGGCTACCCAGAAACTCCAAAAGAGGATCAACCTGCACGCCATACGACTGTACCCCAAATATATAGGCTGACCTGGGCACTATTGCCCTTTTTGACACAGCCTGAGCCTGGATTACCTGGCCCCACACAGAAAGCTGGCCGCTCACTGAGCACATCGGACCCGCCATGGTCTTAGGTCGTCATCTCTTCCCAACCTCGGTTGTCAAGTTTCAGAACCTAGACCTTATCTCCAATCACTGCCCAGGCTTGAAAGTGATGCAGAAAACACAACTCCTTCCCCGTGGCAAGAAACCATGTGGTTGGCATGTTGTCCAACGTTCAGTGTAGTTGAAACCAGGGTGGCCCATGAGGCCCCGCTCATGTTTGTGGGCCACATTGGTCAAAACCACACATTGTGACCCTCACCCTGATCCCAGTCCTCAATAAGGCCTCTCAGTGGCTGGATGAAGAGATAGCATATTGGGCTTGCCATGCCCCTAGGCCCCAAATTTTACCCATAGTTCGGGTTCTCCCTTCACTTTTCCCCAGGGCTCTTCTTTGGAATTCCTCTTTTGGCGGGACACCTGAGGTAACAAACCTGAAAGGAGTCCTCCCATTCCACAGATTGACGAAAAACAATTGGGATCGGGCCAAATCCACAGAGAGGAAAATTCGTCCATGGCCCATGAGGCCTCCCCGACATTCCACGGCCATCTCTGATACAAAATCCAGAGACAAAAGCCTGAGCAAGCGCCTCAGACTCGCTCTTTCTTCATAACCGAAAGAGTTCTTCTTAAGGTTTATAGATCGGGCCTGCCATACCTACGTCCCCAAACCTAAGCTGAGTTTGTGTTTTCAGACTTCTGTCCTCAAAGTCCTGGGCCACACACCCTCCAGGCTGGGGCCCTTGGAGTCACACATTAGGACTGTGCCTACCCAATCCATGGGAATTCTGCCGATGCCATTGTCCAAAACAGTAAAATTTGGAGAACCCTCCAAATCCCTGCGGCCATCCCAATAGTGCAGGTCGCCCGGGACAAACAAGGGCGGTCTGATTCCAGCTGAGCATCTACCTCCACTCATACCATAGATGGATGTCCCCTGAGAAGAAGATTGAACCAGACAGGACCTTAGGCCATAATCGGATACATTGCTTTGGATTACAGGCATGTCTCCTCAAAAGCCTGGATACCAATACCAGCATAGAGGTTTTCCTGAGGCACCCATCAAAACAAATCTCGTCTCCACAAGGAACCTTGTGCATCAAGCTATGTCAAAAGCTTAGGAGAATACTTCAGGGTCCCGGTGCCACCGCCCCTTTTTAAGGCCCTCATGGACACAAACACACATTAGGACCCATCCTCAGGAAAGTCCATTTCAAGTCAGCCACCCCGGTTTCTCCCGCTAAGCCATCAGATCTAAACTGTCTTGTTGCTAGGAGACAATTGGAATGCGAGGCGGGCTTCCCAGGCATCCATCCTCGAACGGTGACCTGGAGTCATTCCATATGGGATGTCCTGGAGCTAACCAACAAGTCTCAATTGTCCCGCAGACGGAATCCTTGAAGGGGGCATCCCACAACTTCCAACGTGGGAAAACCTCCATGGCCTCGAGATTCCGCTCCCTTCATGAAGGGGCCGTCATGCACAGAAACTCCAACCTGAGCCAACTTCTGAACCTCGCCCTGACTTCAGATGCATGAGATATAGGTTCAGATCTACAGGGGTACCTGCCGTGCCCTGGCCCTGAAACCCAAGTCTAGCTTGTGTTCTCAGACTTCCGTCCTCACACTCCAGGCCCCGAAGCCCGGAAGTTTCGCAATTCCAGACCCACAATGCAGCACTCTGCCTGCCCTCTAGAAAAAAAAATTTGGCCTAATGAGTGCCCAGGCACCTTATATGAGGATAAATCTACATGGCATTCGACTATACCCAAAGTATATAGTCTAACCTGTGCACTAATGCACTGTCTGACACAACCTGAGCTCGGACCTCCTGACCAACACCCAGACAGCTGACCGCACACTGAGCACATCAGAACCGCCATGGCCTTAGGTTATCATCTCTTCCCAACTGCGGTTTTTCAGGCTTCAGAACCTAGACCTTATCTCCAAACACTGCCCAGGGGTGCCTGTGATGCAGAAATCAGACCTTGTCCTTACCCATGGCAAGAAACCTTGTGGTTGGCATGTTGTCCAACGTTCAGTGTAGGAGAAACCAGCATTCACCCGGAGGCCCCGCCAATTCTTGAGTGCGAAGAGGGCATAAACACGCATTGTGACCCTCAGCGTGAGTCCTGTGCTCTAGTAAGTCCTCTCAGTGGCTCGACCATTAGATGTCATAATGGGCTTGACATGTCCCTAGGCTACAATTTTTAACCAGATTTCTGGTTGTCCGGTCGGCCCTCCCCAGGGCTCTACTCTGGAATACCTCATTTGGTGAGACACCTGAGGTTAAAAAACAAAACAAAACAAATCAACAACAACAACAACAAAACGGACTTCTTCCATCCCAAGAATGACCCAAAACTCTTGGGACGGGGCAAAACCCCAGAGAGTAAGACTCGTCCATTTCCCATGAAGTCACCCGGAAATTTCACGACCATGAGTGACACGATATCCAGAGACAAAAACTTGAGCACGAGCCTCACACTCGCCCTTTTTTCATATCCTGAAGAGTTCTCCTCATGGTCTGTAGATCAGTCCTGCCATACCTATGACCCGAAACATAAGCCGCGTTTGTGTTTTCAGACAACTGTCCAAACAGCTCTGGCCTACACACCCTACAGGCTCAGGCCCCTGGAGCCAAACCTGAGGACTGTACTTGCCCTCTACAAGGGAATTGTATGTGCCCAATCCAATGGCCACAACCCTACTAATAGGATAAACCTCCAAACTGCCTGAGGCCATCCCAATAGTGGTGGCTTCCCAGGACAAACAGGGGCAATCTGAGCTCATCTGAGCACCTACCTGCACTCAGACGAATAGACTGATGTCCCCAGAGGTAAAAAGGAACGAACAGGCCCCTAGGCACTATTCGGATCCATTGCTGTGGTATCCAGTCATCTCTCCTCAGAGGCCTGGATTTCAATACCAGCGTATGGCTGTTTCTTGACTCACCCATCAGAAAACATCTCATCTACATATGGGAAACTTGCACGTTGGAGCTGTGTCAAAGCCTCTGTTTGGAAAAACCCTTCAGGACCCCAGTGCCACCGCTACATTCCAACGTCTCCATAGACACAAAAAGGCATTAGGACCCATCCACAGGAGAGTTTATTTCAACTCAGCCTCCTGGGTTGCTCCCCCAGATCCAGCAGATCTAACCTGTCTTGTTGCTAGGACACAATTGGAATGCGAGGTGGGCTACCCAGCCATCCATCCTTAGAACCCTGCTCGGAATCGTTGCCCTGGAGCCAACCAACAGGTCTCAATTTTCCTGCAGAAGAATCTTTGCAGTTTGGAGCTTCTCACAACTAACATCGTGGGAAAACCCCCACGGCCTCATGACCCCCCCGCCCCTTCATGAAGGGCCATCAGGGACAGAAACTCCAACCTGAGCGATCTTCTGATCCTCGCCCTGACATCATAAGCACGAGATCTCGATTCAGGTCTGTAGATTGTTCCTGCCTTGTCCTCACCCAGAAACCTAAGCCTAGCTTGTTCTCAGATTTCCTTCCTCAGACTACTGGACCACAGCCTCCAGTTTGAAAACCAGAACTATAATGCAGCACTCTTCCTGCCCTCAGGAAGAAAAACATTACCCTCTGGGGCTACCCAGAAACTCCAAAAGAGGATCAACCTGCACGCCATACGACTGTACCCCAAATATATAGGCTGACCTGGGCACTATTGCCCTTTTTGACACAGCCTGAGCCTGGATTACCTGGCCCCACACAGAAAGCTGGCCGCTCACTGAGCACATCGGACCCGCCATGGTCTTAGGTCGTCATCTCTTCCCAACCTCGGTTGTCAAGTTTCAGAACCTAGACCTTATCTCCAATCACTGCCCAGGCTTGAAAGTGATGCAGAAAACACAACTCCTTCCCCGTGGCAAGAAACCATGTGGTTGGCATGTTGTCCAACGTTCAGTGTAGTTGAAACCAGGGTGGCCCATGAGGCCCCGCTCATGTTTGTGGGCCACATTGGTCAAAACCACACATTGTGACCCTCACCCTGATCCCAGTCCTCAATAAGGCCTCTCAGTGGCTGGATGAAGAGATAGCATATTGGGCATGCCATGCCCCTAGGCCCCAAATTTTACCCATAGTTCGGGTTCTCCCTTCACTTTTCCCCAGGGCTCTTCTTTGGAATTCCTCTTTTGGCGGGACACCTGAGGTAACAAACCTGAAAGGAGTCCTCCCATTCCACAGATTGACGAAAAACAATTGGGATCGGGCCAAATCCACAGAGAGGAAGATTCGTCCATGGCCCATGAGGCCTCCCCAACATTCCACGGCCATCTCTGATACAAAATCCAGAGACAAAAGCCTGAGCAAGCCCCTCAGACTCACTCTTTCTTCATATCCGGAAGAGTTCTTCTCATGGTTTATACATCGGGCCTGCCATACCTACGTCCCCAAACCTAAGCTGAGTTTGTGTTTTCAGACTTCTGTCCTCAAAGTCCTGGGCCACACACCCTCCAGGCTGGGGCCCCTGGAGTCACACAGTAGGACTGTGCCTACCCAATCCATGGGAATACTGCCGATGCCATTGTCCAAAACAGTAAAATTTGGAGAACCCTACAAATCGCTGAGGCCATCCCAATAGTGCAGGTCGCCCAGGACAAACAAGGGCGGTCTGATACCAGCTGAGCATCTACCTCCACTCATACCATATATGGATGTCCCCTGAGAAGAAGATTGAACCAGACAGGACCCTAGGCCATAATCGGATACATTGCTTTGGATTACAGGCATGTCTCCTCAAAAGCCTGGATTCCAATACCAGCATAGAGGTTTTCCTGAGGCACGCATCAAAACAAATCTCGTCTCCACAAGGAACCTTGTGCATCGAGCTATGTCAAAAGCTTAGGAGAATACTTCAGGGTCTCGGTGCCACCGCCCCATTTTAAGGCCCTCGTGGACACAAACACACATTAGGACCCATCCTCAGGAAAGTCCATTTCAAGTCAGCCACCCTGGTTTCTCCCGCAGAGCCATCAGATCTAAACTGTCTTGTTGCTGGGAGACAATTGGAATGTGAGGCCGGCTTCCCAGGCATCCAACCTCGAACAGTGCCCTGGAGTCATTCCATATGGGATGTCCTGAAGCTGCCCAACAGGTCTCAATTGTCCCGCAGAAGGAATCCTTGAAGTGGGCATCCCACAACTCCCAACGTGGGAAAAACTCCATGGCCTTGAGATTCCGCTCCCTTCATGAAGGGTCCGTCATGCACAGAAACTCCAACCTGAGCCAACGTCTGATCCTCGCCCTGACTTCAGATGCATGAGATATAGGTTCAGATCTACAGTGGTACCTGCCGTGTCCTCACCCTGAAACCCAAGTCTAGCTTGTGTTCTCAGACTTCCGTCCTCACACTCCTGGACACGAATCCCTCAAGTTTAAAATTCCGGACCGACAATTAAGCACTCTGCCTGCCCTCTAGAAAACAAATTTTGCCTAATGAGCTGCCCAGACAACTTATATGAGGATAAATCTACATGGCACTCGACTGTACCCAAAGTATATAGTCTAAACTGGGCACTAATGCACTCTCTGACACAACCTGAGCCCGGATCTCCTGACCAACACCCAGACAGCTGACCGCACACTGAGCACATCAGACCCGCCATGGCCTTAGGTCATCATCTCTTCCCTACCTCAGTTTTTAGGCTTCAGAACCTAGACCTTATCTCCAATCACTGCCCAGTGGTGCCTGTGATGCAGAAATCAGAACTCTTCCTTACCCATGGCAAGAAACCTTGTGGTTGGCATGTTGTCCAACGTTCAGTGTAGGAGAAACCAGCATTCACCCGGAGGCCCCGCCAATTCTTGAGTGCGAAGAGGGCATAAACACGCATTGTGACCCTCAGCGTGAGTCCTGTGCTCTAGTAAGTCCTCTCAGTGGCTCGACCATTAGATGTCATAATGGGCTTGACATGTCCCTAGGCCACAATTTTTAACCACATTTCTTGTTGTCCGGTCGGCCCTCCCCAGGGCTCTACTCTGGAATCCCCCATTTGGTGGGACACCTGAGGTTAAAAAACAAAACAAGGCAAATCAACAACAACAACAAAACGGACTTCTTCCATCCCCAGAATGACCCAAAACTCCTTGTACGGGGCCAAACCCCCAGAGTGTAAGACTCGTCCATTTCCCATGAAGTCACCAGGAAATTTCACGACCATGAGTGACACGATATCCAGAGACAAAAACTTGAGCACGAGCCTCACACTCGCCCCTTATTCATATCCCGAAGAGTTCTCCTCATGGTCTGTAGATCAATCCTGCCATACCTATGAACTGAAACATAAGCCGCGTTTGTGTTTTCAGACTGTCCAAACAGCTCTGCCTACACACCCTACAGGCTCAGGCCCCTGGAGCCAAACCTGAGGATTGTACTTGCCCTCTACAAGGGAATTGTATGTGCCCATTCCAATGGCCACAACCTACTAATAGGATAAACCTGCAAACTCCCTGAGGCCATCCCAATAGTGGTGGCTTCCCAGGACAAACAGGGGCAATCTGAGCCCATCTGAGCACCTACATGCTCTCAGACGCATAGACTGATATCCCCAGAGGTAAAAATGTACGAACAGGCCCCTAGGCCCTATTCGGATCCATAGCTGTGGTATCCAGTCATCTCTCCTCAGAGGCCTGGATTTCAATACCAGCATATGGCTGTTTCCTGACTCATCCGTCAGAACAAATCTCATCTACATATGGGAAACTTGCACGTTGGAGCTGTGTCAAAGCCTCTCTTTGAAAAAACCCTTCAGGACCCCAGTGCCACCCCTTCATTCCAAGGTCTCCATAGACACAAAAACATATTAGGATCCATCCACAGGAGAGTCCATTTCAACCCAGATCCAGATTGCTCGCCCAGATCCAGCAGATATAACCTGTCTTGTTGCTAGGACACAATTGGAATGCAAGGTGGGCTACCCAGGAATCCATCCTTAGAACCCTGCTCGGAATCGTTGCCCTGGAGCCAACCAACATGTCTCAATTGTCCTGCACAAGAATCTTTGCAGTTTGGACCTTCTCACAACTAACATCGTGGGAAAACCCCCACGAACTCGAGACCCCGCCCCTTCATGAAGGGGCCATCAGGGACAGAAACACCAACCTGAGCGATCTTCTGATCCTCACCCTGACTTTAGAAGCATGAGATCTCGATTCAGGTCTGTAGATTGTTCCTGCCTTGTCCTCACCCAGAAACCTAAGCCTAGCTTGTGTTATCAGATTTCCGTCTTCAGACTACTGGCCCACAAGCCCTCCAGTTTGCAAACCAGAACTATAATGCAGCACTCTGCCAGCCTTCAGGAAGAAAAACATAGCCCTGTGGGGCTACCCAGAAACTCCAAAGGAGGATCAACCTGCATGCCATTCGACTGTACCCCAAATATATAGGATGACCTAGGCACTATTGCCCATTCTGACACAGCCTGAGCCTGGACTTCCTGGCCCCACCCAGAAAGCTGGTCGAATACTGAGCACGCCGGACGAGCCATGTCCTTAGGTCGTCATCTCTTCCCAACCTCGGTTGTCAAGTCTCAGAACCTAGACCTTATCTCCAATCACTGCCCAGGCTTGTAAGTGATGCAGAAATCACAACTCCTTCCCCGTGGCTAGAAACCATGTGGTTGGCATGTTTTCCAATGTTCATTGTAGTTGAAACCAGTGTGGCCCATGAGGCCCCGCCCATGTTTATGGGCCACATTGGTCACAAACACACATTGTGACCCTCAGCCTGATCCCAGTCCTCAGGTAAGGCCTCTCAGTGGCTGGATGAAGAGACAGCATATTGGGCTTGCCATGCCCCTAGGCCCCAAATTTTACCCATAATTCGGGTTGTCCCTTCGCTTTTCCCCAGGGCTCTTCTTTGGAATTCCTCTTTTGGCGGGACACCTAAGGTAACCAACCTGAAAGGAGACCTCCCATTCCACAGATTGACGAAAAAGAATTGGGATCGGTCCAATTCCACAGAGAGGAAGATTCGTCCATGGCCCATGAGGTTTCCCAGACAATCCACGGCCATCGCTGATACCGAATCTAGAGACAAAAGACTGAACAAGCACCTCAGACTCGCTCTTTCTTCATATCCTGAAGAGTTCTTCTCATGGTTTATAGATCGAGCCTGCCATACCTACGTCTCCAAACCTAAGCTGAGTTTATGTTTTCAGACTTCTGTCCTCAAAGTCCTGGGCCACACACCCTCCAGGCTGCGGTCCCTGGGGCCACACATAAGGACTGTGCCTACCCAATCCATGGGAACTCTGCCCATTCCATTGTCCAAAACCGTAAAATTAGGAGAACCCTCCAAATCCCTGAGGCCATCCCAATAGGGCATGTCGCCCGTGACATACAAGCGCGGTCTGATAGCAGCTGAGCATCAACCTCCACTCATACCATAGATGGATGTCCCCAGAGAAGAAGATTGAACCAGACAGGACCCTGGCCAATCGGATCCATTGCTTTGGTGAGAGGCATGTCTCCTCAAAAGCCTGGATTCCAATACCAGCATAGGTGTTTTCCTGAGGTAGCAATCAGAACAAATCTCGTCTCCACAAGGAAACATGTGCATCGAGCTCTGTCAAAAGCTTAGGAGAATACTTCAGGGTCCCGGTGCCACGGCCCCATTCCAAGGCCCCATGGACACAAAGACACATTAGGGCCCATCCTGAGGAAAGTCCATTTCAAGTCAGTCACCCCGGTTGCTCCCGCAGAGCCATCAGATCTAAACTGGCTTGTTGCTAGGAGACAATTGGAATGCGAGGCTGGCTTCCCAGGCATCCTCCCTCGAACGGTGCTATGGAGTCACTCCATATGGGATGTCCTGGAGCTGCCCAAAGGTCTCAATTGTCCCGCAGAAGGAATTCTTGAAGGGGGCAACCCACAACTCCCACGTGGGAAAAACTCCATGGACACGAGATTCCGCTCCCTTCATGAATGAGCCGTCAGGCACAGAAACTCCAACCTAAGCCAAAGTCTAATTCTCTCCCTGACTTGAAATGGATGAGATATTGGTTCAGATCTGCAGGGGGTACCTGCCGTGCCCTTGCCCTGAGCCCAAGTATAACTT
Organism: Mustela nivalis; assembly: GCF_964662115.1. Classification (NCBI taxonomy): domain Eukaryota; kingdom Metazoa; phylum Chordata; class Mammalia; order Carnivora; family Mustelidae; genus Mustela; species Mustela nivalis. The sequence goes on along the minus strand of NW_028134114.1, from coordinate 33,400 downwards.
TTGTTCTCAGAATTCCGACCTCACTCTCCTGGCCTCAAAGCCCTCATGATTGGTAAATCCGGTCCCACAATTAAGCACATGGCCTGCTTTCTGGAAAAAAAATATTGCCTAAAGAGCTGCCAAGGCACCTTATATGAAGATAAACCTACACGGTACTCGACTTTGCCCGAATTATATAGTCTAACCTGGGCACTAATGCACTGTCTGACACAACCTGAGCCCGGACTTCCTGACCAACACCCAGACAGCTGACCGCACACTGAGCACATCAGACTCGCCATGGCCTTAGGTCCTCATCTCTTCCCTACCTCAGTTTTCAGGCCTCAGAAACTAGACTTTATCTCTGCCTGGGGGTGAGTGTGATGCAGAAATCAGAACTTCTCCTTACACATGGCAAGAAACCTTGTGGTTGGCATGTTGTCCAACGTTCATTGTAGGAGAAACTAGCATTCACCCTGAGGCCCGCCTATTCTTGAGTGCGACGAGGGCATAAATATGCATTGTGACCCTCAGGGTGAGTCCTGTCCTCTAGTAAGTCCTCTCAGAGCCTGGATCACTAGGTGTCATAATGGGCTTGACATAGCCCTAGGCCCCAATTTTTAAGCAGATTTCTGGTTGTTCAGTCACCCCTCCCCAGAGCTCTACTCTGGAATTCCTCATGTGGTGGGACAACGGAGGTTAAAAAATGAAACAAAACAAAGCAACAACAACAAAAAAAAAACGACTTCTTCCATCCCACAGAATGACCCCAACCTCTTTGGAAGGGGCCAAATCTCCAGAGAGTAAGACTCGTCCATTTCCCATGAAGTCACCCGGAAATTTCACGACCATGAGTGACATGATATGCAGAGACAAAAACATGAGCAATAGCCTCACACTCGCCCTTTTTTCATATACCAAAATGTTCTCCTCATGGTCTGTAGATCAGTCCTGCTCTACCTATGACCCGAAATAGAAGTCGAGTTTGTGTTTTCAGACAACTGTCCAAACAGCCCTGGCCTACACACCCTATAGGCTCAGGCCCCTGAAGCCAAACCTGAGGACTGTTCTTGCCCTCGCAAGGGAATTGTGTGAGCCCATTCCAATGGCGACAACGCAACTAAAAGTATAAACCTTTAAATTCCCTGAGGCCATCCCATAGTGTTGGCTTCCAAGGACAAACACGGGCAATCTGAGTTCATCTGAGCACCTACCTGCACTCTGACCCATAGATAGATGTCGCCCGAGGTAAAAAGAAACCAACAGGCCCCTAGGCACTAATCGGATTCATTGCTTTGTTTTCCAGGCATCTCTCCTCAGAGGCCTGGATTTCAATACCAGAATATGGCTGTTTCTTGACTCACCCATCAGAACAAATCTCCTCTACACATGGGAAACTTGCATGGTGGACCTGTGTCAAACCTCTGTTTAGGAGAAGCCTTCAGGGCCCTAGTGCCACCGCTTAATGCCACAGTCTCCATAGACACAAAAACATATTAGGACCCATCCACAGGAGAGTCCATTTAAACTCAGCGTCCTCGGTTGCTCCCCGAGATCCAACAGATCTAGCCTGTCTTGTAGCTAGGAGAATATTGGAATGTGAGGTGGGCTACCCAGCCATCCATCCTTAGAACCCTGCTCAGAATCGTTGGCCTGGAGCCAACCAACTGGTCTCAATTGTCCCACAGTAGAATCTTTGCAGTTTGGAGCTTCTCACAACTCCCATGGTGGGAAAACCCCCACGGCCTCGTGATTCCCCCCATTTATGAAGGGGCCATCAGGGACAGAAAGTCAAACCTGAGGCATCGTCTGATGCTCAACCTGACTTCAGGTGCAAGAGTTCTCGATTCAGGTCTGCCATGTCCTCACACATAAAACCTAAGCCTTGCTTGTGTTCTCGGAGTTCCGTCCTCAGACTACCGGCCCATAAGCCCTCCAGTTTGGCAATCCAGAAGTACAATGCGGCACTCTGCCTGCTCCCTGGAAGAAGAACATTGCCCTCTGGGGCTACCCAGAAACCCCAAATGAGGATCAACCTGCACGCCATTTGGCTGTACACCAAATATATAGGCTGAAGTGGGCACAATTGCCCATTCTGAAACAGCCTGAGCCTGGAACTCCTGGCCCCACCCAGACAGCTGGCCACACACTGAGCACATCGGACCCGCCATGGCCATAGGTCGTCATCTCTACCCAACCTCGGTTTTCAGGCTTCAGAACCTTGACCTTATCTCCAATCACTGCCCAGGTTTGAAAATGTTGCAGAAATCCGAACTCGTTCCCTTGGCAAGAAACCTCGTGGTTTGCATGTTGTCCAACTTTCAGTGTAGTTGAAACCAGTGTGGCACATGAGACCCAGCCCACGCTTGAGGGCCACATTGGTCTCAAACACACATTGTGACCCTCAGCCTGAGCCCGGTCCTCAGGCAAGGCCTCTCAGTGGCTGCATGAAGAAAGAGCATATTGGGCTTGCCATGCCCCTAGACCCCAATTTTTAACCAAGTTCGGGTTGTCCCTTCACTCTTGCCCAGGGCTCTGCTTTGGAATTCCTCTTTTGGTGGGACACCTCAGGTAACAAACCTTAAAGGAGTCCTCCCATTCCACAGATTCAGGAAAAAGAATTGGGATAGGGCCAAATCCACAGAGAGGAAGATTCGTCCATGGCTCATGAGGCCTCCCCGACATTCCACGGCCATCGCTGATACAAAATCCAGAGACAAAAGCCTAAGCAAGCGCCTCAGACTCGCTCTTTCTTCATATCCTGAAGAGTTCTTCTCATGATTTGTAGTTCGACCGTGCCATACCTACGTCCCCAAACCTAAGCTGAGTTTGTGTTTTTTGAGTTCTGTCCTCAAAGTCCTGGGCCACACACCCTCCAGGCTGGGCCCCTGGAACCACACATTAGGACTGTGCCTTACCAATCCATGGGAATTCTGCCCATTCCATTATCCAAAACCATACAAATTAGGAGAAACCTCCAAATTCCCTGAGGCCATACCAATGGTGTAGGTTGTCCGGGACAAAAAAGGGCCGTCTGACACCAGCTGAGCATCTACCTCCACTCATACCATAGATGGATGTCCCCAGAGAAGAAGATTGACCAGACAGGACCCCAGGCCATAATGGGATCCATAGCTTTGGTTTACAGGCATGTCTCTTCAAAAGCCTGGTTTCCAATACCAGCTGAGGGCTTTTCCTGAGGCACCCATCAGAACAAATCTCGTTTACACATGGGAAACTTGCATGTTGGAGCTCTCTCAAAGCCTCTGGTTAGAAGGACATTTCAGGTTCCCGGTGCCAGCGCCTCATTCCAAGGTCTCCATGGAGACACACCCACATTAGGACCCATCCACAGGAGAGTCCATTTCAACTCAGCCCCCTCAGTTGCTCCCCCTGATCCAGCAGATCTAACCCGTCTTGTCGCTAGGAGATGATTGGAATGAGAGGCAGGCTTCCCAGACATCCATACTTAGAACCATTCTCAGAATTATGCTGTATGGGAAGTCCTGGAGCCAACCAACAGGTCTCAATAGTCCCGCAGAAGAATCTTTACTGTTTGGAGCATCTCACAACTCCCATCGTGGGAAAACCTCCATGGCCTCGTGATCCCGCCCCCTGCGCTTCATGAAGGGGCCATCAGGGACAGAAGCTCCAACCTGAGCGATCGTCTGATCCTCGCCCTGACTTCAGATGCAGGACATCTTGATTCAGCTCTGCAGAGTGTGCCTGCCGTGCCCTTGCCCAGAAACGTAAGTCTAGTTTGTGTTCTCAACTTCCATCCTCACATTCCTGGCCCACAAGCCCTCCAGTTTGGCAATTCCAGAACTACAAGGCAGCACTCTGCCTGCTTTCCGGAAGAAAAACTTTGCCCTCTGGGGCTACCCAGATTCCCCAAATGAGGATCAACTTGCATGCCACTTGACTGGACCCCAATTATACAGGCTGCCCTGGGCACTACTGCCCTTTCTGGCACAGCCTGAGACTGAACCTCCTGGCTCGCACCCACCCAGCTAGCCACACACTGAGCACATCAGACCCGCCATGGCCTTAGGTCATCATCTCTTTCCAACCTCGGTTTTCAGGCTTCAGATCCTAAACCTTATCTCCAGTCACCACCCAGGGTTGAACATGATGCAGGAATCAGAACTCCTTCCCCATGGCAAGAAACCTTGTGGTTGGCATGTTGTCCAAAGTAAAGTGTAGTTGAAACCAGTGTGGCCCATGAGGCCCTGCAGATGCTTGAGGACCAAGTCGGTCACAAACATGCATTGTGACCCTCAACGTGAGCCCAGTTCTCAAGTAAGGCCTCTCAGCGGCTGGACCAAAAGACAGCATATTGGGCTTGCAATGCCCCTAGGCCCCAATTTTTAACCAGATTTCTGGTTGTCCAGTCTCCCCTCCCCAGGGCTCGGCTTTGGAATCCCTCTTTTGGTGGGACACCTGAGGTAACAAAACTGAAAGGACTCCTCCCATCCCACAGTTTGACCCAAAACAATTGGAATCGGGCCAAATCCACAGAGCGGAAGACTCGTCCATGGCCCATGAGGCCTCCCCGACATTCCACGCCCATCGTTGACACAAAATCCAGAAACAAAAGCCTGAACAAGTGCCTCACAATCTCTCTTTCTTCATATCCGGAAGAATTCTCCTCACGGTCTGTAGATCGGGCCTGCCATACCTACGTCCCTAAACCTAAAGTGAGTTTGTGTTTTAGACTTCTGTCTCCACAGTCCTGGTGCACACACACTGCAGGCTGGGGCCCCTGGAGCCACATCAAAACTGTGCCTTCCCTCTCCACGGGAATTCTGCCCATTCCATTGTCCATAATCATAAAATTAGGAGAAACCTCCAAAGTCCCCAAGGCCTTCACAATAGTGTAGGCCGCCTGGGACAAACAAGGGCCATCTGACACCAGCTGAGCATCTAACTCCACTAATACCTTAGATGGATGTACACAGAGAAGAAGATTCAACCGGACAGGCCCCTAGGCTCTAAATGGAGCCATTGCTTTGGTTTCCAGTTATTTCTCTTCAGAGGCCTATATTCCAATAACAGTATATGGGGGTTTCCTGAGGCACCAATCAGAACAAATCTCGTCTCCACATGGGAAACTTGTCCTTTGGAGATGTCTCAAAACCTCCGGTTAGGAGAATCCTTCAGGGCCCATGCACCAACGCCCCATTCCAAGGTCTCCATGGACACAAACCCACATTAGCATCCATCCTCAGGAGAGTCCATTTCAACTCAGCCCCCTTGGTTGCTCTGACAGAGCCAGCATATCAAACCTGTCTATTTGCTAGGAGACAACTGCAATGTGAGGCGGGCTTCCCATGCATCCATCCTTAGATCCCTGCTCTGGTGTCATTCTGTATGGTATGTACTGGAGTGATACAAAAGGTCTCAATTGTTGATCAGAAGGAATCTTTGTTGTTTGGAGCATCTCACAACTTCCATTGTGGGTAAACCTCCATGGACTGGAGATGCTGTCCCCTTCATAAAGTGGCCAGAATGGACAGAAATTCAAACCTAAGCCTAGGTTTGAACCTCGCCCTGACTTCAGATTCATGATATCCCGATTCAGATCTTCAGAGGGTGCCTGCCGTGCCCTCGCCCAGAACCTACGCCTAACATGTGTTCTCAGACTTCCGTCCTCACACTCCCCGTCCACAAGGCATCCACTTTGGAAATTCCGGAGCCACAATGCAGCACTCTGCCTGTTCTCCAGAAGAAAAACATTGCCCTTGGGGCTACCCAGAAATGCCAAATAAAGATCAACCTGCACGGCACTCAGTTGTACCCCAATTATACAATCTACCCTGGGCACTAAGGCCCTGTCTGACACAGCCCAAGCTTGGACCACCCGACCAACACCCAGACAGCTGGCTCCACGCTGAGCATATCGGACCCAACATGGTCTTAGGTCGTCATCTCTTCCCAACCTCGGTTTTCAGACTTCACAACGTAGACCTTATCTCCAATCACTGCCCAGGGGTGAATGACATGCAGAAATCAGAATTAATACTTCCCCATGGCAAGAACTCATGTGGTTGACATGTTGACTATCATTCAGTGTAGGAGAAACAAGCATGCACCATGAGTCCCCACCCATGCTTGAGTACCACGAGGGCATAAACACGCATTGTGACCCTCAGCATGAGTTCTGTCCTCAATGAAGGCCTCTCAGTGGCTGGACCATTAGAAGGCATATTGGGCTTGCCATGCCCCTAGGCCCGTATTTTTAGTTAGATTTCTTGTTGTCCAGGGCTCTGCTCTGGAATCCCTCTTTTGGTGGGACACCTTAGTTAACAAAACTGAATCCCACAGATTAACCCAAAACAATTGGGATCTGGCCAAATCCACAGAGAGAAAGACTCTTCCATGGCCCATGAGGACTCCTTGACATTCCACAGCCATCATTGACACAAAATCCAGGGGCAAAAGCCTGACAAGTGTCACACTTTCACCCTTTATTCATATCCCAAAAAGTTCTCCTCATAGTCTGTAAATCGGACCTGCCATACCTACGTCCCCAAAGCTAAGCTGAGTTTGTGTTTTCAGACATCTGTCCCCACAGTCCTTGCCCACACACCCTCAAGGCTGGGCCCTTGGAGCCACACATCAGGTCTGTGCCTGCCCACTCCACAGGAATTCTGCCCATGCCATTGTCCATAATCATACAATTTAGGAGAAACCTCCAAAGTCCCCGAGGCCATCCCTATAGTGTAGGCCGCCCGGACAAACAGGAGCGGTCTGACACCAGCTGAGCAACTACCTCCATTTCATAAAATAGACAGATGTCGACAGAGAAGAAGATTGAACCAGAGAGGTTCCTAGGACCTAATTGGATGCATTGCTGTGGTTTCTATGTATCTCTCCTCAGAGGCCTGGTTCTAAAACCAGCATATGTGGGTTTCCTGAGGCACCAATTAGAACAAATCTTGTCTCCACATGGAAAACTTGCTCTTTCGAGTGGTTTCAAAATCTCCGGTTAGAATCCTTTAGAGCCCTGGGGCCACCACCCCATTCCAACGTCCTCATGGACACAAACACACATTAAGACCCATCTTCAGGAGAGTCCATTTCAACTCAGCTCCCACGATTGCTCCTGCATAGCCATCAGATCGTACCTGTCTTGTGGCAGGGAGACAATTGGTGTAAGAGGCAGTCTGCTCAGGCATCCATCCTTAGAACCCGGCTCTGGAGTCATTCCATATGGGATGTCCTGGAGCCATCCAACAGGTCTCAATTTTCCCGCAGAAGGAATCCTTGCAGTTTGGAGCATCCCACAACTCCCAACGTGGGAAAACCTCCATGGCCTCGAGATTCCACCCCTTTGATGAAGGGGCCATCATGGACAGAAACTCCAACCTGCGCCTAAGTCTGATCCTCGTCCTGACTTCAGATGAATGAGATTTTGATTCGGATCTGCAGAGGGTGCCTGCCGTGCCCTCGCCCTGAAACTTAAGTTTAGCTTATAATCTCAGACTTACGTCCTCACACTCCTGGTCCCGACGCCCTCAAGTTTGGCAATTCTGGACCCACAATGCTGCACTCTGCCTGCCCACCAGAAGAAAAATGTTGCCCCAGTGAGCTTCCCTGACACAATAAATGAGGATGAACCTACATGGAACTCAACTGTACCCAAATTATACATTCTAACCTGGGCACTAATGCATTGTCTGACACAGCCTGAATCCATACCTCCTGAACAACACCCAGAAAGCTGACCGCACACTGAGCACATCGGACCCTCCATGACCTTAGGTTATCATCTCATCCCAACCTCGATTTTCTGGATTCAGAACTTAGATCTTATCTCCAGTCACTGCCCAGGGGTGAACATGATGCAGAAATCAGAATTCCTCCTTCCCCATGGAAAGAAACCTTGTGGTTTGTATGTTGTCCAAAGTTCAGTGTAGGAGAATCAAGCATGGCCCATGAGTCCCTGCCCATGCTTGATGCCTACATTGGGCACAAACATGCATTGTGACCCTCAGTGTGAGCACTGTACTCAAGTAAGACCTCTCAGTGGCTGGACCAAGGTACCCCATATGGGGATTGCCATGCCCTTAGGCCCCCAATCTTATACAGAGTTCGGGTTGTCCAGTCGCCCCTTCCCAGGGTTCTGCTCTGGAATCCCTCTTTAGTGGCACACCTGAGGTAAAAAAAAAAAAAAAAAAAAAAAAAAAAAAAACAGAATGGACTCCTCCCATCCCACGGAATGACCCCAAAATATTGGGATCATCCAAATCCCCATAGAGGAAGTCTCACCCATGGTCCATGAGGACGCCCCTACATTCCACGGCCATCAGTGACACAAAATCCAGAGTCAAAAGCCTGAGCAAGTGCCTCACACTCACTCTTTGTTCATATCCTGAAGAGTTCTGCTCAAGGTCTGTAGATCGGGCCTCCCATACCTATGTCCCCAAACCCAAGACGAGTTTCTGTTTTCAGACTTCTGTCCCCACAGCTCTGACCCACACACCCTCCATGCTTGAGCCCCTAGAGCCACACCTCAGGATTGTGCCTTCCCTCCCCAAAGGAATTCTGCCCATTTCATTGGCCACAAACTTGCAAATTAGGAGAAACCTCCAAAGTCAAAGTGGCCATCCCAATAGTGTAGACTGCCCAGGACAAATAGGGGCAATCTGACACCAGCTGAGGAACTACCTCCACTCAATCCCATAGACAGATGAACCGAGAGAAGAAGATTAAACCAGACAGGCCCCAGGCCCTAATCAGATCCATTGCCTTGGTTTCCAGGCATCTCTCCTCAGAGTTCTGGTTTCCAATACCAGCATATTGGGGGTTACTGAAGCACCAATGAGAACAAATCTTGTTTCCCCATGGGAAAAATGCTTCTTGGAGCTGTGTCAAAACCTCTGGTTAGGAGCATCCTTCAGAGCCCTGGTGCCACTGCCCCATTCCAAGGTCTCCATGGACACAATCCCACATTATGACCGATCCTCAGGAGAATGCATTTCAACTCAGCCCCCTCGGCTGCTACATCATAGGCAGCAATCAAACGTGCCGTTTCACTAAGAGACAATTGGAATGCAAGGCCGGATGCCCAGGCATCCATCCTTACAACCCTGCTCTGCAATTGTTCCATATGGGATGCCCTGGAGCCATCCAACAGGTTTCAACTGACCCGCAGAAAATCCTTGTGGTTTGGAGCATCTCACTACTGCCATCATGGGAAAACACCAATGGCGGTGTGATGACCCCCCTTCATGAAGGGGTCATCATGGACAGAAACTCCAACCTGAGCCAATATATGAACCTCGCCCTGACCTCAAATGCATGAAATCTAAATTCAGCTCTGCAGAGTGTGCCTGTCATTTCCTCGCCCTGAAACCAAGACAAAGCTTCAGTTCTCAGACTTACATCCTTGCATTCCTGGCCGCAAGGCCTCCAGTTTGGCAGTTCCGGAGCCAGAATGCAGCACTCTGCCTGCCCTCCAGAAGAAAGACTTTGCCTTATGGGGCTACGGAGAAACCCCAAATAATTATCTTCTGCATGCCACTCAACTGTACCCCAATTATACAGCGTATCTGGGCACGAATGCCCTGTCTGGCACAGCCTGAGTGCAGACCTCCTGAACGACACCTAGAAAGCTGGCCCCAAACTGAACACATCGGACCCGCCATGGCCTTAGGTCGTCATCTCTTCCAAACCTCGGTTTTCAGGCTTCAGAACCTAGACCTTATCTCCAATTAGTGCCCAGAGGTGAACGTGATGCAGAAATCAAAACTCCTCCTTCCCCATGGCAAGAAACCCTGAGGTTGGCATGTCCAAGGTTCACTGTAGGAGAAACCTGCAAGCTCAATGAGGTCCCGCCCAATATTGAGGACCACCTTGGGCACAAACACACATTGTGACCCTCAGCATGAGTCCACTATTCAAGTAACGTCTCTCAGTGGCTGGACCAAGAATCTGCATATGGGCTTGCCATGCCCATAGGACCCCAGGCCTAACCAGAGGGTGGGTATTCCAGTTGTATGTACCCAGTGCTCTGCTCTAGAATCCCTCTATTGTGTGGACACATGAGGCAGAAAACAGGACTCCTCCCTTCCCACAAAATGACCCCAATCTCTTGGGAGCCGGACAAATCACCAGAGAGGGAGACTTCCATGGCCCATGAGACCATGCTTACATTAAATGACCATCATGAATACAACATCCAGAGACATAAGCCTGAACGACCGCCTCTCACTCGCCTTACTTTCTAATCACAATGAGCTCCCCTCACGGACTGTAGATCACTCCTGCCATAACCTCAGCCCCAAACCTCAGCCGAGTTTGTGTTTTTGGATGTCTGTCCCCACAGCCCTGGCCCACACAGCCGCCAGGCTGGGGCCTCTGGAGCCACACCACAGGACTCTCCTGCTCTCTCCAAGGAGACTATGCCCATTCCATTGCCCATAACCCCACAGAATAGGAGAAACATCAAGGCCCCCGAGGACATCCCACTACTATAAGCCACTCTGGACAAAGGCATCCTGACACAAGCTGAGCAACTACCTCCATGCAGAAACACAGACAGATGTCGGCAGAGACAGTAGATTGAACCAGACAGGCCCCTGGGCCCTAATCTGAACTCTTGCTTTGGTTTCCAGGTGTCACACCTCAGAGGCCTGGGTTTGAAGACCAGCATCTGGGGCTTTCCTGAGACACCAAACAGAACAACTATCGTCTCCACATGGGAAGCTTCATTGTTGGAGCTGTGTCAAACCCTTCGGTTTGGAGAAACCTGCAGAGTCCCTGAGCCACTGCCACATTCCAAGGTCTCCATGGCCACCAACCCACAGTATGACTCATCCTCAGGAGAGTCCATTTCAACTCAGCCCTCTGAGAAACCCGCCCAAGAGCCTGCAGATTGAGCCTGCCTTGCCCCAAGCAGCCAGTGGGAATGTGAGGTGGCATTTGCAGACATTCATGCTTAGACCCCTTCTCTCGAGTCTTTCTGTAGGGGTCATCCTAGAACCATCTCATAGTACTCGACTGTCCTACAGAGGAAACCTTGATGTTTGGGGCAGCTCATAACTCCCAGCGTTGGGAAACCTCCCTGGCCTCATGACGCCCCCACCCCCTTCAGGAAGGGGCCATAATGGACACAAACTCCAACCTGAGGCAACGTCTGATACTCGCCCTGACCTCAGATGCAGGAGATCTTGATTCAGTCTCTGCAGAGTGGGCCTGCCATGCCCTCGGCCCCAAACCTAACGCTAGCTTGTGTTTTCAGACTTCCCTCTTCACACTCCTGGCAAACAAGCCCTCCAGACTGGGAATTCCAGAACCACAACACAATTTTCTGCCTGCCCACCAGAAGAAAAACGTTGCCCTATGGGGCTCTCCAGAAACCACAAATGAGAACCAACCTGCTCTGGCCTCGACCGCACCCTAACTGGAAAGGCTACCCTGGTCAGTAATGCTCTGTCTGACACAGCCTGACGTCCCGACAGACAAGGAAACAGCTGGCTGCACACTAAGCACATCAGACAAGCCATGGCCTTATGCCGTCATCTCTTCCCAACCTGGGTTTTCAGACATCTGACCCTAGATATTATATCAAATCCTGGCAAACGTGGGTAACTGAAGCACAAATCAGATCTTCTCCTTCCCCATGGCTGGAAAACTTGCTGTTGGCATGGAGTCATACCTTCAGTGTAGGAGAAACCTTCATGGCCCCTGAGGCCAAGCCTAAACTTGAGTGCCTCCTTGGGTACAAACTCGCATTGGGACCATCAGCATGGGCCCCATGTCGAAGTAAGGTCTCTCAGGGCCTCGACCAAGAGCCCGCATATGGGGCTTGCCAAGCCCCTATGATCCCAATCTTCACAAGAGCTCGAGTATTCCATTTGCTCGAACCCAGGACTGTGATCTGGAGTCCCTCTCCTGGAAGAACACCTGAGCCAGACAGCAGGACTCCACCCTTCCCACAAAATGTCCCCAAAATCTTAAGAGCTGGACCAACTCCTCAGAGAGGGAGACTCTTCCATAGCCCCTGAGGTCACCCCTACATTCCACGGCTATGGGAGACAAAACATCCAAAGACAAAAGCTTGCGTGACTGCCTCCCATTTGCCCTTCTTTCATAAGCTGAGGATCTCCTCTCACGGTCTGTGGGTCCATCCTGCCATGCTCTCGGCTCCACACCCAAGCCGAGTTTGTGTTTTCAGACTTCTGTGCCCACAGCCCGGACCCACACACCCTCCAGGCTAGGGCCTATGGAGACACACTGAAGGACTGTGCCAGTCCTCTCCAAGAAAACTGTACCCAATCCATTGGCCACAACCATAGAGACTAGGAGAATCCAATAAGGTCTCCAAGGCCATGCCTCGGCCATGGACTAAGAGGGGCACTCTGACACCAGCTGAGCAACTATCTCCACTTAGATACTCAGACAGTGTCCCCAGAGACAGAAGATTGAAACGGACAGGCATCTAGGCTCTAATCTGAACCCTAGCTTTGGTTTCCAGGTGTCTCTACTCAGAGAACTGGTTTGAAGACCAGTATCTGGGGCTTTTCTGAGGCACCAAAGAGAACCTGTCTCATCTCCACATAGGGATCTCTTTTTAATTGGAGCAATATTACACCCTTCGGTTAGGCGAATACTTCATGGCCCCTGAGCTGCCAAAATATTCCAAGGACTCCATGCACACAAACCCACAATATGACCCATCCGCAGGAGAGTCCATTTCAATTCAGCCCCCTAGTTAGCTCGCCCCAGAGCCAGTAGTTCAAACATGTCTTGTCACAAAGAGCCAATGGGAATGTGAGGTATGCTGTACAGGCATCCATCCTTCGAATCCTGCTCTCCAGTCTTTCCGTATGGGACATCCTGGAGCCATTCAACAGGACTCGACTGTCCAGCAGATGGAAAGCTTGTGGTATGGGTCAACGCACAAACTAGAGTTTGTGCTGGTGTCTAAGGTGCTGTGCAGGATTCTCCAATCTTGAGGGTTTGGCACAGGTCGAAGGGCATGGTTTCCTACTGGGGACAGGAGATATTCTATTGTGTGGCTCAGGGACCACATGTTGTATCCTAAGTTGGTATTTCAGAACAGGACCCTGAGGACAGATGCCTGAAAACCTAATCTAGTGTTCCAATGACGTCCTAGGAGCATGTCAGGTACAATCTTCTGACCCAGGAACATTGAAATGGCTGTCTGCTTGGATGTAGGTGATCAGGGCGTTTCAGACTGGCATTTGTGTCCAGTGCTGCCAACAATATTGGGTCGGGCTCAGGGCTCTTGCGTGTTTCTCCTAAACTGGAAGGTTTGGGCAGGTTTGACGGGCACAGTTTCCTTGGGGATGGCAGGCCCAGTCATGTGTTGTGGATCCAGAGACCCTGTCCTGGAGGGCATATGAGCCATGGTTTTGGGAGAGAAGTCTGCAAACACAAATGTGGGTTATGGTTAGTGGAAAGGTGATCACAGGCCCAATGAGTAGATCTGGAGTGCAGCTTGTCAGGAGTAATTAGGGTGACTGAAAGGCAGTAGCACAGGCTTTTCTCTCTATATTGTGTGTCCAGGATGGCCTTGGAATGCAGGTATAGTCTCATGGGTCCATGGGAAACTTTTCCTCTCTATGGATCTGTGCAGCTCATAGTTTGGTGGCTTTTTTGGGGAAGGGAAGAGTGTTGTTTTCCATCTTATGGGTGCCCCAAAACAGGGATTCCAGATACAGGCTCTTTTTCTGGGCATCTGGGACTTCCCACCAAAGGTTAGGATTTGCACCTAGGGGTGTATGAGGCCTGCAATGCGGGATCATGATGGTGCAACTGAGAGGGATTGTTTGAAAGCTTGCTCAGGCTGAGTCTCACAATGCCTGTTTGCTCCCATGGCGGCCCTCAGGAGTGGGAGTGGTCTCATTGGTCATATATCTGGCTCCCTCTTAGAGAGTTGGACACCCAACCCAACAGCCAAATGTCCTGCCATGAGGAAGGATGAGTTCTCTTCCGTCAGGTTCCTCTGTGCTTCAGGTTGCCCCATTGGCAGGGTTTCCAGCAAGGTCTCGAGATAGGTGCCTGAATATCAAGGATGGGTGGAGATGACGTACTTGGGCCATAGCAATCCCAAATGCTAGATATGAGGCCTAAAACTCGGTCGGGGCTCAGGCTCTGTCAGACACAGCGCTAGTGGCCATGGCAGCCTTTATATCAGAGTAGATTCGAGGGCGGAGCACATTGATCCTCATGTGGAGTTTCTTGGGAAGATTCCCAGGCATTTGTTCATTGAATAGGAAAGGCAGAATGCTGTGTTGTGGCTCCAGGTTTCCCAATCACGAGAGCTTGGGAACCAGTCAGTTTTGGGTGGAATTGTAAACAAAAGCTATGGTTCAATTCAGTGCCAAGCAGAAGGCAGTTCCAATTTGTAGCAGTTTACTCGAGATATCCAGCACTGGAATAAGGGTGGATGTCAGATGCTTGCTCACACTAGAGTTTTTGTCTATGATGACCGACAAGTGGAGGGGTGGTATAAAGAGGCCATGGAGGAGTTCACATGCTGAGGCCTGTGAACTGCTGCAAAAAGTAACATTTTTTTGTACAGTGTAGGTGAAGTCTGGTTTGTTTACTCTAGGTTTCCCCATGTGGAAAGTTTGTGAAGAAGAGCTCTCCGGCATGGATGCCAGGAAAGCACACCTCCATTGACAATTGCAGCTGAGGAACATGGCAGATTCGTTCTGGTGGCTCTGGGACAAAGTGCCAAGGCCTTGAGTTGACATGGGATCTCTTGCAGATGGGTCACAATGCTTGTTTGTTACCAGGGAGAACTTAGAATGTGCTGGTTGCTAAGGTGCCATGCAGGATTCTCCTACCCTGAGGGTTTGGCACAGGTCCAAGAGCATGGTATTCTTCTGGGGACAGGGAATGTTCTGTCGTGTGGCTCAGAGACCATATGATGTGTCATAGATTGGTATTTCAGAACAGGCCCCTGAGGACAGATGCCTAAAAACCTAATGGGGTTCCATTGAGAGCCTACTGGCATTTTAGGTTCAATCGTCTATCTCACGATCATTGACTTGGCTATTTCCCTGGATGTAGGTGATAAGGGTGTTTCAGACTGCGCATTTCCATCCCGAGTGGCCGGCAATATTGGTGTGGGCTCAGGGGCCACACAGGTTTCTCCTAATCTGGAAGGTTTGGGAAAATCTGATATGCACAGTGTCCTTGGGGTTGGCAGCCAGAGTTCTGTGGTGTGGCTCCAGAGATCACATTCTGGTGGGCATGTGAGCCATGGTTTTGGGAGAGAAGTCTGCAAACACAAATACAAATTAGGGTGAGTGGCGAGGTGATCACAGGCCCAATGCGTAGACCTTGAGGGAAGCTCGTCATGAACTATAATTAGGGAGACTGGAAGGCAGTAGCACAGGCTTTTCTCTCTGGATTGTGTGTCCAGGATGGCCTTGGAATGCAGGTGTGGTCTCATGGGTCCATGGGAGTCTTTTCCTCTCTATGGATCCTGGTGGCTCTCCATAGTTTGGTGGCTTTTTCGGGGAAGGGGAGAGTGATGTTTTCCACCTTATGGGTGCCCCAAAACAGGGATTCCAGAGACGGGCTCTGGTTCATGGCATCTGGGACATCACAACAAGTGCTAGGATTTGGGCTTAGGGCATATTAGGCCTGCAATGCGGGTTCATGGTGGTGCAACAGAGAAGGATTGTTTGAAAGCATGCTCAGGCTGAGGGTCACAAGGCCTGTTTGCCTCCAGGGCATCCCTGAGGCGTTTGTGTGGTCTCACTGGACTTGTAAATGACTCCCCCTTTCAGGGTTGAACACCCATCCTAACAGCCAAGTTTCCTGATATGAAGAAGGAGGAGTTCTCTATTGTGCTTCAGGATGCCCCATTATCAGGGATTCCAGCAAAGGTCTGGGGACAGGTGCCTGAATACCAAGGATGGGTAGAGATGAAATACTTGAGCCATGGCATTCCCAAATACTAGATGTGGGGCTCAAACTCTGGTGACTGACACTAGGTCTGGGCTCAGGCTCTGTCAGACACAGCACTAGTGGCCAGGGCAACCTATAAATCAGGGTCCCTCCGATATAGGGCCGAGCAGATTGATCCTCATGTGGGGTTTCTGGCCAGACTCACCAGGCACTTGTTTCTATCGGGAAGGCAGAATGCTGTGTTGTGTCTCCATAATTCGCTATCAAGAAGGCTTGGGGACCAGTCGGGTGAGGAAGGAATTGTAAACACAAGCTACAGTTCAATTCACTGCCAAGCGGAAGGCAGTTCCTGTGTCCAGCAGCTTTTTCGAGATATCCAGCACCTTAGTAAGGGAGGACGTCGGATATTTGCTCACACTGGAGTTTGTGTCTATGATGACTGACAAATGGAGGGGTGGCGTCAAGAAGCCATGTAGGGATTTTCACGTTGAGACTCATGAGCTGCTCCAAATAGCAAGGTTTCATTCTACTGGACAGGTGGAGTGTGGTTTATTTGCTCCAGGGTCCCCCATGTGGAAAGTTTGGGTAGCAGAGCTCTACCGCATGGATGCCTGGAATGTTCAACTTCATTGACCATTGCAACTGAAGAACATGGCAGCTTTATTCTGGTGTCTCTGTAGCAAAGTACCAAGTCCTTGATTTGACATGGAATCTCTTGCAGATGGGCCACACAGCTGGTTTGTTACCAGGTAGATCTTAGAATGTGCTGGTGGCTTAGTAGTTGTGCAGGAATCTACTACTCTGGGATTTTGCACAGATTGTAGGGCACGGTTTCCTTCTGGGGACAGGAGATGTTCTGTTGTGTGGCCCAGCCACCACATGTTGTATCATAAGTTCGCATTCTAGAACAGGCCTCTGAGGACACATGTCTGAAAACCGAATCAATGGTTCCAATGACGTCCTAGGGGCATGTTAGGTTCATTATTCTGACTCAGGACCATTGACTTGGCTGTGTTCCTGGATGTAGGAGATCAGGGTATTTCAGACTGTGCATTTGTGTTCAGAGCGGCCGCCGAAATTGGGGTAGGCCCAGAGGCCTTGTAGGTTTCTCCTAATCTAGACAGTTTGGGCAACTGTGATGGAAACAGTTTCCTTGTGGATGGCAGGGACAGTCCTGCAGTGTGGATCCAGAGACCCCATCCTGGAGGGCATGTGTGCCATGGTTTTGGTAGATAAGTCTGCAAACACAAATTCGAATTAGGGTGAGTGGCGAGGTGATCACAGGCCCAATGCATATACCTTGAGAGCAGCTCATCTGGAACTGTAATTAGGGTGAATGGAAGGCAGTAGCACAGGCTTTTCTCTCCGGATTGTGTGTCCAGGATGGCCTCGGAATGCAGGTGTGTTCTCATGGGTCCATGGGAGACATTGCCTCTCTATGGATCCTGGTGGCTCCTCATAATTTGGTGACATTTTTGGGGAAGGGATGAGTGCTGTTTTCCATCTGAAGGGTGCACCAAAACAAAAATTCCAGAGATGGTCTCTGGGTCTGGGCACCTCGAAAATCCCACCAAGTTTTATGATTTGAACCTACAGGCATACCAGGCCTGAAATGAGGGATCATTGTGGTGAATCTGAGAGGGATTTTTTGAAAGCATGCTCAGGGTGAGGGTCACAATGCCTGTTTGTGCCAAGGGTAGTCCTCAGGAGTGTGTGTGGTGTCATTGATGTTGTAACTGGCTCCCCCTTTGAGGGTAGAACACCCATCCCAAAAGCCAGGTTTATTGCCATGGGGAAAGAAGAGTTCTCTATTGTGCTTCAAGTTCCCTAATTGGCAGGGATCCCTGCCAAGGTCTGGAGACAGGTGCCTGAATATCAAGGATGGGTAGAGATGACATACTTTGGCCATGGCAATCCCAAATGCTAGATATGGGGCCTTCTCTTTAGTGGCTGAAACTCAGTCGAGCTCAGGCTCTGTCAGACACGGCACTAGTGGCCATGGCAGCCTATAAATCGGTGTTGACTCGAGGGCCGACCTGATTGATCCTCATATGGGTTTTCAGGGCAGACTCACCAGGCATTTCTTCATTCGATGGGGAAGGCAGAATGCTGCGTTGTGGCCCCAGATTTCCCTATCAAGAGGGCTTAGGGACCAGTCAGGTGAGGATGGAATTGTAAACACAAGCTATGGTTCAATTCAGTGCCAAGTGGAAGGCAGTTCCAATGTGCAGTGGTTTATTCAAGACATCCAGCACCGGGATAAGGGTGCATGTCAGATGTTTGCTTAGACTGGAGTTTGTGTCTATGATGACCGACCAATGGAGTGGTGGCATCAAGAGGCCATGGAGCAGTTTACACGCTGAGGCCTGTGAGTTGATCCAAACATAAGGTTTCCTTCTACTGGACAGGGGAGGTCTGGTTTGTTTACACCAGGTTCCCCCATGTGCAAAGTTTGGGTAGCATAGTACTCGCATGTGGATACTGGAAAGCACACCTACATTGACCATTGCACCTAAGGAACATGGCAGGTTCTTTCTGGTTGCTCTAGGGCAAAGTACCAAGGCCTGGATTCTAATAAAGTTGGGTCACAATGCAGTTTTGTTACCACGGAAATCTTACTATGTGCTGGTGGCTAAGGGGCCATGTATGATTAGTCTATCCTGATGGTTTGACACCGGTCGAAGAACATGGTTTCTTTCTGGGTATCGGAGATGTTCTGTTGTGGGGCTCACGGACCAAATGTTGTATCATAAGTTGGTATTCCAGAACAGGCCTCTGAGGACAGATGCCTAAAAACTTCATCTAGGGTTCCAATGAAGTCCAAGGGGAATTTCAGGTTGAATCATCAGACTCAGGAACATTGACTTCGGTGTCTGCCTATATGTAGGCAACCAGAATGTTTCTGACTGTGCCTTTGTGTACAGAGTGGCCTCCAATATTGGGGTGGGCTCTGGGGCCTTGCAGGTTTCTCCTAATCTTGAAGGTTTAGGCAAATTTGTGGGCACGGTTTCCTTGGGGGTGGCAGGCACAGTCCTGTGGTGTGGCTCCAGAGACTCCATCGTGGAGGGCATGTAAGCCATGGTTTTGGGAGAGAAGTCTGCAATCACAAACTCGGATTAGGTTGAGTTGCGAGGTGATCGTAGGCCCAATGCATAGACCTGGAGGGCAGATCGTCAGGAACTGTAAATCACGTACCTCGAAGGCACTAGCACTGGCTTTTGTATCTGGATTGTGTGTCCATGATAGCCTTGGAATGCAGGTGTGTTCTAATGTTTCCATGAGAGTATTTTCCTCTCTACGGATCCTGGAAGCTCCCAATAGTATGGTGGCTTTCTCGTTTGAATGGAAGAGTGCTGTTTTCAATCTTAGATGTTCCCCAAACAGGGATTCCAGAGAAGGGCTGTGAGTCTGGGTGCTTGGAAAATCCCACCAGGATTAGGATTTGGGCCTAGGGGAGTACCAGGCCTACAATGTGTGACTTGGAGGTACAACTGAGAGCGTTTGTTTGAAAGCATGCTAGTCTGAGTGTCACAATGCCTGATGTGATTAGGGCAGCCCTTATGAGTGGGAGTTGTCTCCTTGGCCATGCAGCTGGCTACCACTTTAATGTAGGACACCCATCCCAACTACCAGGATTCCTGCCATGGAAAAGGAAGAATTCTCTATTGTGCCTCAGGTTCCCCCATTAGCAGGTATTCTAGCAAATTTCTGGGGACAGAGGCCTGAATACCAAGGATGGGTAAAGATGATGGACATGGGCCATGGCCAGTATCAAATCGTGGATATGGGCCCCGATCACTGGGTGGCTGACACTAGGTCTTGGCTCAGGCTCTGTCAGACACAGCACTAGTGCCCAGGGCAGCCTATAAATTGGGGTTCCCTCGAGTGCCGAGCAGATTGATCCTCATGTATGGTTTCTGGGCAGACTCACCAGGCCCTTCTTGTTTGTAAGGGGAAGGCAGAATGCTGTTTTGTGGCTCTAGAATTCACTATCAAGAGGGCTTGTGGACCAGGAGGCTGAGGATGGAATTGTAAACCTAAGCTATGGTTACATTCTGTATCAAGCGAAAGAAATTTCCAGTGTGCAATGTTTGAATCCAATATTCAGCACTTGAGTGAGGGTGGATGTCAGATATTTGCTCATGCTGGAGTTTGTGTCTATGATGACACAAAAATGGAGGGGTGGCGTCAAGAGGTTATGGAGGATTTCCCAATCTGGTGTTTTTGAGATGCTCCAAACAGCAAGGTTTCCTTCTACCAGACAGGGGCAGTCTGATTTGTTTCCTCCATGGTTCCCCATGTCGAAAGATCGGATAACATAGATCTCCCACATGGGTGACTGGAAAGCACACCTTCATTGACCATGACAGCGAAGGAACATGGCATCTGGTGGCTTTGAGGCGAAGAAATAAAGACTGGATTGGACATGGAACCTCATGAAGATGGGTCAAAATGTTGGTTTGTTACCAGGGAGATCTTAGAATGTGCTGGTGGTTAATGGGCCATGCAGGATTCATCTAGCCTGAGGATTTGACACAGGCCCAAGAGCCTGGATTGCTTCTGGGGGCAGGAGATATTCTGTTGTGGGGCTCAGCGGCCATATGTTGTATCATAAATTGGTAATCCAGAACAGGTCTCTGAGGACAGAAGCCTGAAAACCTAATAAAGGGTTTGAATGAGGCCCTAGGGGAATGTCATTCAATCTTCTGACTCAGGATCATTGACTCTGGTGTCTGACTGGATGCAGGTGATGAGGGTGTTTCAGACTGTGCATTTGTGTCCAGAGTGGCATCCAATACTAGGGTTGGCTCAGGTTCCTTGCAGGTTTCTCCTTATGTGGGGTTTTTGGACAAATGTGATGGGCAGTTTCCTTGGGGATTGCAGGAACTGTCCTGTGGTGTGACTCCAGAGACCCCATCCTGGAGGACATGTGCGCCATGATTTTGAGAGAGAAGTCTGCAAACACAAACTTAGGTTAGGGTTAGTGGCAAGGTGATCATAGTCCCAATCCATAGACCAGGAGGGCAGCAAGTCTGGAACTGTAAATCACGTAACTCAAAGGTGGTAGCACAGGTAATTGTATCTGGATTTAATTTCCAGAATGGCCTTTATTGCAGGTGTTGTCTCAAGGGTCCATGGGAGATTTCTCCTCTCAAGGATCCTGGCGGTTCTCAATAGTTTGTTGGATTTCTCCGGGAAGGGATGAGTACTGTTTTCCAGCTTAGGCGTGCCCCAAAACAGGCATTCCAGAGATGAGCTCTGGGTCTAAGTGCTTGGAAAATCCCACCAAGGGTTAATATTTAGGCCTAGGGCCATACCAGGCATGCAATGCGGGATCCTGGAGGTGCAACTGAGAGCGTTTGTTTGAAAGTATGGTCAAGCTGAGGGTCCCAATGCCTGCTTGTGCCCCGGAGGCCATCAGGATTGGGCGATGTCTACTCAGGCATGCAGCCAGTTCCCATTCCTAGGGTTGGACACCCATCCAAAAGCCAGGATTCCTGCCATGGCGAAGGATGAATTCTCTATTGTGCTTCAGGTCCCCCCATTGGTAGGGATTCCAGCTAAGATCTAGGGGACAGATGCCTGAATACCAAGGATGGGTAGTAATGACAGCCCTGGGCCATGGCCGGTCTCACATGGTTAATGTGGGCCCCACCCTCTGGGTTGCTGACACGAGGTAGGGGCTCAGGCGCTGTCAGATACAGCACTAGTGGCTAGGGCAAACTATAAATAGGGGTTCCCTCCTGGGCTGAGTATATTGATCTTCATGTGCAGTTTATGGGCAGACTCACCAGGTCCTTCTATCTATGAAGAAGGCAGAATGTTGCGTTGTGGCTCCAGAATTCCCTATCAAGAGATATGGCAGACCAGTAGGGTGAGGATGAAATTGTAGTCTGAAGCTAGGCTTAAATTCATTGCAAAGCGAAAGGCAGTTCCAGTGTGCAGCAGCTGATTCCAATATCAGCGCCTGAATATGGGCGGATGTCAGATGTTTGCTCAGGCTGGAGTTTGTGTCTACGATGACCAACAAATGGAGAGGTGGCGTCAAGAGGCCATGGAGGATTTCCCACCCTGGGGCTCAGGGGCCATAATTTGTATCATAAGTTGGTATTCCAGAAGAGGCCTCTGAGGAAAGGTGCCTGAAAAGTTAATCCCTCTTCCAATGAGGTCCTAGGGCCATGTCAGGTTCAATTATCTGACTCAGGACCATTGATTTGGGTGTCTGCCTGGATGGAGGTGATCAGGGTGTTTCAGACTGTGCATTTGCATCCAGAGCAGCCTCCAATATTGGGATGTGCTCAGGAGCATTCCGGGTTTCTCCTAATCAGGAGGGTTTGGGCAACTGTGATGGGCCCAGTTTCCTTGGGGATGGCAAGCACAGTCTTGTGGTGTGGCTCTAGG
Organism: Mustela nivalis; assembly: GCF_964662115.1. Taxonomy (NCBI): domain Eukaryota; kingdom Metazoa; phylum Chordata; class Mammalia; order Carnivora; family Mustelidae; genus Mustela; species Mustela nivalis. The sequence continues at coordinate 11,125 of NW_028134114.1, read as the reverse complement.
GGCCCCATCCTGGAGGACATGTGAGCTATGGTTTTTAGAGAGAGATCTGCAAACACAAACTCGGGATAAGGTTAATGGAGAGGTGTTCACAGTCCCAATCCAAAAATCTGGAGGGCAGCACGTCAGGAACTGTAAATCAGGTGACTCGAAGCCAGTAGCACAGTCTCTTGTATCTGGATAGCATATCCACGCTGGCCTTGGAATACAGGTGTGGACTCATGGGACCATGGGAGATTCTTCTTCTCAAGGATCCTAGGGGATCCCATTAGTTTGGTGGCTTTCTCAGGGAAGTGAAGAGTGCTGTTTTCCATCTTAGGGGTGCCTCAAAACAGGGATTCGAGTGACGGGCTCTGGGTATGTGCACATGGAACATCCCACGATGTGTTAGGATTTGGGCTTAAGGGCATATCAGGCCTGCAATGCAGGATCCTGGAGGTGCAACTAAGAGCATTTTTTTGAAGGCTTGATCAAGCTGAGGGTTACAATGGCTACTTGTGCCCAGGGCAGCCCTCATTAGTGGGCATTGTCTCCTTGGCCATGCAGCTGGCTCCCACTTTGAGGTTTGGACACTCATATCAACAGCCAGGATTCCTACCATGGGGAAGGAGGAGTTCTCTATAGTGCTTTAGGTTACCCCATTGGTAGGGATTACATAAAAGGTCTGAGGACAGGTGCCTGAATACCAAGGATGGGTAGAGATGATGGACTTGGGCCCTGGCCAATCTCACATGCTGGATATGGGCTCATATCTCTGGGTGCCTGAAACTAGGTCTTGGCTCAGGCTCTGTCAGACACAGTACTAGTACTAGTACTAGTACTAGTACTAGTACTAGTGCCCAGGACAGCCTATAAATCAAGGTTCCATCGAGTGCCAAGTAGATTGAACCTCATGTGGAGTTTCTGGCAAGATTCACCAGGCCCTATTTCTTTCTAGTGGGAATGGAGAATGTTGCCTTGTGGCTCCAAATTCCCTCTCTAGAGGGCTTGCAGACCAGGAGGCTGAGGATGGAATTCTAAACCCAAGCTATGGATAAATTCAGTGTCAAGTGAAACGCAGTTCTAGTGTGCAGTGGTGGAAAAGAAAATGCAGAATCTAAATAACGGCAGATTTCAGATGTTTTCTCATGCTGGAGTTTTTGTCTATGATGACTGACAAATGGAGGGGTTGTGTCAAGGGCCATGGAGGATTTCTCCTGCTGGTGCTTCTGAGATGCTCCAAACAGAGGGTTCCCTTCTACTGGTCAGTGGCAGTCTGGTTTGTTTGCTCCAGGGTCCCACATGTGGAAAGAATAAGTAGAAGAGCACTCCCACATGGATGCCTGGAAAGCACACCTCCACTGACCATATCAGGTGAGGAACATGGCAGGTTCATTCTGGTGGCTCTGGGGCGAATTACCAAGGACTTGAAGTGACATGGAATCTCATGAAGATGGATCACAATGCTGTTTGTTTGTTACCAGAGAGATCTTAGAATGTGCTGGGGGCTAAGGGGCTGTGCATAATTCATATACCCCGACCCTTGACACAAGTTGAAGAGCACGAATTCCATCTGGGGACAGGAGATATTCTATTGTGGGGTTCCGGGACCAATCTTCTGACTCAGGACCATTGACTTCGGTGTCTTCCTGGATGGAGGTGATCAGGGTGTTGCACACTGTGCATTTGTGTCCAGAGTGGCCTCCAATATTGGACTGGGCTCAGGGGACTTGCAGGTCTCTCCTAATCTGGAGGGTTTGGGCAACTGTGATTGACACAGTTTCATTGGGGATAGCAGGATCTTTCCTGTGGTGTGGCTACAGAGACCCATCATAGAGGGCATGTGAGCCATGGTTTTGGGAAAGAAGTCTGCAAACACAAACTTGGGGTAGGGTTAATGGCGAGGTGATCACAGGCCCAATGCATAGGTCTGTAGGGCAGCTCGTCTGGAACTGTAAACCAGGTGATTCGAAGGTGGTAGCACAGTCTCTTGTATCTGGATTGTGTGTCCAGGATGGCCTCGGAATGAAGGTGTGGTCTTATGGAGCCCTGGGAGATTTTTCCTCTCTACGCATCCTGGCAGCTCCTAATAGTTTTCTCAGGGGAGGGAAGAGTGCTGTTTTCCATCATAGGGGTGCTTCAAAACAGAGATTCCAGAGACGGGCTCTGGTTATGTTGGCATGGAAAATCCCACGAAGTGTTAGGATTTGGTCCTAAGGGCATACCAGGCCTGCGATGCGGGACCCTGCAGAAACAACTGAGAGCATTTGTTTGAATGCATGCTAAGGTTGAGGGACACAATGCCTGCTTTGGCCCAGGCGGCCCTTATGATTGGGCGTTGTCTCATTGGCCATGCACCTGGTTCTAATTCTGAGGGTTGGGCACCCATAGCAACAGCCAGGCTTCCTGCCACGGGGAAGGAGGAGTTCTCAATTGTGCTTCAGGTTCCCCCACTGGTAGGGATTCCAGCAAAGGTCTGGGATAGTTGCCGGAATACCAAGGATGGGTAGAGATGACTGGGCCATGGCCAGTCCCACATGCTGGATAAGGGCCCCACACTCTGGGTGGCTGGCACGAGGTTGGGGCTCAGGCTCTCTCAGACACAGTGCTAGTGGCCAGCGCAAAGTATAAATCGGGGTTCCCTCGAGGGCCAAGTAGATTGATCTTCATGGGGAGTTTCTGGGCAGACTCACCAGGCCCTTCTTCTTTCTATGGGGAAGGCAGAATGTTGCGTTTTGTCTCCCTAATTCCCTCTCAAGAGGACTTGCAGTCCAGTAGGGTGAGGATTGAATTGTAAACCCAAACTATGCAAGAATACAGTGTCAAGTGAAAGGTATTTCCAGTGTGCGTGACTGATTCGAATATCCAGCACCTGAGTAAGAGCAGATGTCAGATGTTTGCTCATGCTGGAATTTGTGTCTATGATGACTAACAAATGGAGGGTTGGCATCAAGAGAATGTGGAGGACTTCCCAGGCTGGGGCTTGTGAGATGCTCCAAACAACCAAGGTTTCCTTCAACCTGACAGGAGCAGTCTTATTTGTTTGCTCTAGGGTTCCCTATGTGGAATTTTTGTGTAGCAGAGAACTACCTCTTGGATGCCTAGAAAGCACACGTCCATTGACCTTTGTACCTGAGGAACATGGCAGATTCGTTTCATGGCTCTTGGGCAAAGTACCAACACCTTGAGTTGGCATCAAGTCTCAGGAAGTTGGGTCACAATGCTGGTTTGTTACCAGGGAGATCATAGAAGGTGCTGGGGCTAATGGGTCATGCAGGATCCATCTACCCTGAAAGTTGGACATAGATCCAAGAGCACATTTTCCTTCTGGAGACAGGAGATGTTCTGTTGTGGGAATCAGGGACCACATGTTGTATCATAACTTGGTATTCCAGAACAGGACTCTGAGAACAGATGTCTGAAGACCCAATCTAGGGTTCCAGTGAAGTCCTAGGGGCATGTCAGGTTCAATCATCTGACTCAGAACCATTGACTTGGCTTTCTGCCTCGATGGAGGTGCTCAGGGTGGTTCAGACTGCACGTTTGCATCCAGAGCAACCGCCAATATTGGGGTGGGTTCAGGGGCCTGGCAGGTTTCTCCTAATCTGGAGGGTTTGGACAACCTGATGGGCACAGTTTTCTTGGGGATGGCAGGAACTTTCCTGTGATGTGGCTTGAGGGACCACATCTTGGTGGGCATGTAAGCCATGGTATTGGGAGAGAAGTCGGCAAACACAAACTGGGGTTAGGGTTAGTGTCGAGATGATCATAGGCCCAATGCATAGACATGGAGGTCAGCTCGTCAGGAAATGTAAATAGGATGACTCGAAGTCGGTAGCAAAGACTTTTCTCTCTGGATTGTGTGTACAGGATGGCCTCGGAATGCAGGTTTGTTTTCATGGGTCCATGGGAGATTTTTTCTCTCTAAGGATCCTGGCGGCTCCCAATAGTTTGGTGCCTTTCTCAGGGAAGGGAAGAGTGCTGTTTTCCATCTTAAGGGTGCCCCAAACAGGGATTCTGAGACAGACTCTGGGTCTGGGCACCTGGAAAATCCCACCAAGGGTTAGGATTTGGGCCTAGGGGCATACCAGGCCTGCAATGCTGGTACTGGAGGAGCAACTGAGAGTGTTTGTTTGAAAACATGCTCAGGCTGAGGATCACCATGCCTGCCTGTGCCCATGTCGGCCCTCAGGAGTGGGCATGGTCTCCTTGGCCATGCAGCTGGCTCCCACGCTGTTGGACAACCATCCCAACAGCCAATATTCCTGCCATGGGGAAGGAGGTGTTCTCTATTGTGTTTCAGGTTCGCCATTGGCAGGAATTCCAGCAAAGTTTGGGGGACAGATGACTGGATACCAAGGATGGGTACAGATGATGGCCCAGGGCCATGGCCGATCTTCATGCTAAATATGGGCCCTCACCTCTGGGTGGCTGACACGAGGTCGGGGCTTAGACTCTGTCAGACACAGCACTAGTGGTCAGGGAAATCTATTAATCAGGGTTGCCTCGTGGTCTGAGTAGATTGATCCTCATGTGCAGTTTCTGGGCAGACTCAACAGGTCCTTCTTCTTTCTATGTGGAAGGCAGAATACTGCGTTGTGGCTCCAGAATTCCCTATCAAGAGATATTGTGGAGCAGTGTGGTGAGGATAGAATAGTAATACAAAGCTATGGTTAAGTTCAGTGAAAAGCAAAAGGTAGTTCCAGTGTGCAGCTGCCGTTTCGAATATCCAGCACCTGAGTAAGGGTGGATGTCAGATGTTTGCTCACACTGGAGTTTGTGTCTGTGATTACCCACAAATGGAAGGGTGGCGTCAAGAGGCCATGGAGGATTTCCCATGCTGGGGCTTGTGAGATGCTCCAAATAGCAAAGTTTCTTTCTACCGGACAGGAGAAGTCTGGTTTGTTTTCTCTGGTTTCTCCATGTGGAAAGTTTTGTAGCAGAGAACGCCACAGGGATGCCTGGAAATCACCCCTCCATTGACCATTGCAGCTGAGGAACATGGCAGGTGCATTCTGGTGGCTCTGGGGCAATATATCGAGACCTTGAGTTGACATGGAGTCTCATGAAGATGGGGCACAATGATGGTTTGTTACCAGGAATATCATAGAATGTGCTGGTTGCTAAGGGGCCATTCAGGATCCAAATACCCTTAGGGTATGACACAATTCCAGGAGCATGGCTTCCTTTTTGGGGAGGACATATTCTGTTCTGTGGCTCAGGGACTATATATTTTATCATAAGTTGATATTCCAGAGCAGGCCTCTGACGACAGATACCTGTAAACCTAATCTAGTGTGCCAATGAAGTCCTCGGGGCATGTCAGGTTCAATCTTCTGACTCAGGAGCATTGACTTGGGTGTCTGCCTGTATGGAGGTGATCAGGGTGTCTCAGACTGTGCATTTGTGCCCAGAGCGGCCTCCATTATTTGGCTGCGCTCAGGGGCCTTGCAGGTTTCTCCTAATCTAAAGGTATCGGGCAAAAGTGATGGGCACAGTTTCCTTGAGGATCTCATGCACAGTCTTGTGGTGTGGCTTCAGATGCCAGAACCTGGAGGTCATGTGAGCCATGGTTTTAGGAAGGAAGTCTGCAAACACAAACTCAGTTTAGGTTAATGGCAAGGTGATTGCAGGCCCAATGCATAGACCTGGAAGGCAGCTCTTCAGGAACTGTAAATCCGATGACTCAAAGGTGATAGCACATGATATGTATCTGGATTGTATGTCCAGGATGGCCTCGGAATGCAGGTGTGTTCTCATGGGTCTATGGCAGATTTTTCCACTCAAGGATCCTGGTGGCTACCATGAGTTTGGTGACTATCTCGGGGAAGGGAAGAGTGCTGTTTTCCATCTTAAGGGTCCCCCAAAATAGGGATTCCAGAGATGGGCTCTGTGTCTGGGCCCCTGTAAAATCCCACTAGGGTTAGGATTTGGGCCTAGGTGTGTACTAGGCCTGCAATTCGGGGTCCCAGAGATGCAATTGAGAGCGTTTGGTTGAAAGCATGCTCAGGCTGAGGTCACAATGCCTGCTTGTGTCCGGGGAAGCCATCATGAGTGCACATGGTCTCCTTGGCCATGGAGCTGCCTTCCACTTTGAGGGTTGAGCAACTATCCCAACTGTCAGAATACCTTCCATGGGGAAGGAGGAGTTCTCTATTGTGCTTCAGGTTCCCCCAATGGCAAGGATTTCAGCAAAGGTGTGGGTACAGATGCCTGAATACCAAGAATAGAAGAGAAGACAGACTTGGGCCATAGCTGGTCTCACATGCTGGATATGGGCCCTGATCTCTCTGTGGCTGACACTAGGTCCTGGCTCCAGCTATGTCAGACACAGCACTAGTGCCCAGGGCAGCCTATGAATCAGGGTTCCGTCTAGCACCGAGAAGATTGACCATCATATGGAGTTTCTGGGCAGACTCTCCAGGCCCTTTTTCTTTCTATGGGGAAGGCAGAATATTGTGTTGTAGCTCCAGAATTCCCTCACAATAGGGCTTGTGGACCAGTAGACTGAGGATGGAATTGTAAACCCAAGCTATGGCTTAATTCAGTCAAACTAAAGGCAATTCCAGTGTGCAGCGATCGAATTGAAATCCATCACCTGAGTAAGGGCGGATGTCAGATGTTTGCTCATGCTGGAGTTTGTGTCTATGATGACTGACAAATGGAGTGGTGGCTTCAAGAGGAAATGGAGAATTTCCCACGCTGGGGCTTGTGAGATGCTCCAAACAGAAGGTTTCCTTCTACCGGACAGGGGCATTCTGTTTTTTTGTCTCAAGGGTCCCAGCCAATTGCAAAGTTTGTGTAGCAGAGCACCCCCATATGGTTGCCTGGAAACCACACCTCCACTGACCATTGCAGCTTAGGAACATGGCAAGTTCATTCTGGTGGCTCTGGGGCGAAGTACTAAGGGCTTATTTCTACATGGAATGTCATGAACATGGGTAACAATGCTGTTTTGTTACCTGGGAATTCTTAGCCTGTCATCTGTACACATCCTTGGTATTAAGGCAACTTTCCACAGACCTTTCCTGTAACCCTGCCAATGGGGGAACCTGAAGCACAATAGAGAACTCCTCTTTCCATTGCAGGAAGCCTGGCTGTTGCAATGGGTGTCCAACCCTCAAAGTGGGATCCAGCTATATGGCCAATGAGACTACGCCCTCTCCTGAGGGCCCCCCTGGGCACAAAGAGGCATGATGACCCTCAGCCTGAGCATGCTTTCAAACAAGCCCTCTCTGTTACACCATTAGGATCCTGCATTGCAGGCCTAAAATGCCCCTAGGCCCAAATCCTAACACTTGGTGGGATATCCGGGCACCCAGACCCAGAGCCCGTCTCTGGAATCCCTGTTTTGGCATAAGCCTAAGTTGGAAAACAGCATTCTTCCCTGTTTTGGAGCACCCCTAAGATGGAAAAGAGCACTCTTTTCTTCTCTGAAAAACCACCAATCTATGGAGATCCACCAGGATCCTTAGAGAGGAAAAGTCTCCCATTGAACCATGAGACCACGTCTACATTCAGAGCCCATCCTGGACACACAATCCAGATAGAAAAGCCTGTGCTACCAGCTTTCAGTCACCCTAATTACAGTTCCTGACGTGATGCCTTCTAGGTCTAGGCATTGGACCTGCCATCACCTTGCCACTATCCCTGACCCAAATTTGTGTTTGCAGACTTCCCTCCCAAAACCATGGCTCTCATATCCTCAAGGAGGTGGTCTCTGAAGCCTTACCACAGGACTGGGCCTGCCATCCCCAAGGAAACTGTGCCCATCACAGTTCCCCAAAGCCTCCAAGTTAGGAGAAACCTGCAAGGCCCCTGAGCCCACCCCAATATTGGAAGTGGCTCTGGATGCAAATGCACAGTCTGAAACACCCTGATCACCTACATCCAGTCAGACAACCATATCAATGGTCCTTAGTAAGAAAATTGAACCTGATGGGCACCAAGGACATCATTGGATCTCTAGATTAGGTTGCAAGCATCAATCCTCAGAGGCCTGTTCTTGAATACCAAGTCAGGATACAACATATGTACCCTGAGCCACAAAACAGAACATCTCCTCTCCCAAGATGGAAACTGTGCACATCGACCTGTGCCAAACCCTCAGCGTGGCCCATAGCCACCAATACATTCTAAGAACTCCCTTGTAACAAACCAGTTTTGGGACACATCTGTAAGAGATTCCAAGTCAACTCAAGGCCTTGGTACTTGGCACCAGAACCACCAAAACGAACCTGTCATGTTCCTCAGCTGCAATGGTCATTGGACGTGTGCTTTCCAGTCATCCATGCGGGAGGGCTCTGCTACGCAAACTTCCACTTGAGGGACCCTGGAGGAAAAAAAAACAGACTCCTCCTGTCCATTAGAAGGAAACCTTGTTGTTTGGAGCATCTCACAATCTTAAGCGTGGGTAATCCTCCATTGCCTCCTGAAGCCACCCCTTCATTAGTCGTCATCCTAGACACAAACTCAAGTGTGAGCAAATATCTGACATCTGCCCTTACTCAGGTGCTGGATATCTCGTATAAGCTGCTGCACATTGAAACTGACTTCCGCTTGGCACTCAATTTAAGCATAGCTGGTGTTTACAATTGCATTCTCACCCTATTTGTCCCCAAACCCTCTTGATAGGGAATTCTGGATCCATAATGCAGCATTCTGCCTCCCCCACAGAAAGAAGTGCTTCGTGAGTCTGGCCAGAAACCCTACATGAGGATCAATTTACTCGGCCCTGGAGAGAACCCCAATATATAGACTTCTCTGGCCACTAGTGCTGTGTCTGACACAGCCTGAGCCCAGACCTCGTGTCAGCCACCCAGAGAGCGGGGCCCATATCCAGCATGTGAGAACGGCCATGGCCCAAATCTGTCATCTCTATGCATCCTTGGTATTCAGGCATCTGTCCCCAGACCTTTGCTGTAATCCCTGCCTATGGGGGAACATGAAGCACAATAGATATTTCCTCCTTCCCCATGGCTGGAAACCTGGCCATTGGAATGTGTGTCCATCCCTCAGTGTGGGAGCCAGAAAATGGACAATGGGACCACGCCCACTCCTGAGGGCCACCCTGGGCACAAACAGGCATTGTAATGCTCAGCCTGAGCATGCTTCCAAACAAGCCCTCTCAGTTAAACCACCAAGATCCTGCATTGCAGGCCTGGTCTGCCCATAAGCCCAAATCCCAACCCTTGGTGGGATTTTCCAGGCGCCTAGACCCAGAGCCCATCTCTGGAATCCCTGTTTTGGGGCACACCTAAGATCGAAAATAGCAGTCTTCCCATCTCAAAAAGTCATCAAAATATTGGGAGCCGCCAGTATCCTTAGAGGAAAAATCTCCCATAGACCCATGAGGCCACAGCTACATTCTGAGGTCACCCTAGACACACAATCCAGATATAAAAGCCTGTGCTTCCACCTTCGGGTCATTCCAGTTACTGTTCCTGACGAGTAGCCTTCCAGGTCTACACATTGCCCTGCGATAACCTAGCCACTAAACCTAACCCGAGTTTGTGTTTGCAGACTTCCCTCCCAGAACCATGGCTCACATGCCCTCCAGGGTGGAGTCTCTGGAGCCACACCACAGGACTGTGCTTGCCATCCCCATAGAAATTGTGCATGTCAGTTAACCAAACCCTCCAGAGTTGGTTGAAACATTCAAGACCCCTGTGGCCACCCCAATATTGGAGGTTACTCTGGACATAAGTGCGCAGTCTGAAACTCCCTGATCACCTACATCCTGGCAGACACCCAAGTCAACTTTCCTAAGTCTGAAGATTGAACCTCTCATGCCCCTGGGACTCATTGGAACCCTAGATTAGGTTGTCGGGCATCTGTCTTCAGAGGCCTGTTCTTGAATAGGAACTTATGATATGGCATGTGGTCCCTGAGCCACAAAACACTACATCTCCTGTCCCCAGAAGGTAACCGTGCTCTTCGACCTGTGTTAAACCCTCAGGGTAGGAGAATCTTGCAGGCACCTTAGCCACCAACACATTCTAAGATCTACCTGGTAAAAAAAAAACCAGCATTGTAACCCATCTTCAAGAGATTCCATGTCAACTCAAGACCTTGGTGCTTCGCCCCAGAAGCACCGTAAAGAACCTGCATGTTCCTCAGCTGCATTGGTCAATGGAGGTGTGCTTTCCAGGCCTCCATGTGGAAGGGCTCTGCTACCCATACTTTTCACATGGGGGGCCCTGCAGAAAACATACCAGACTCTAACTGTCCAGTAGAAAAAACAACCTTGCTGTTTGGAGCATCTCACATGCATCAGCCTCTTGATGCCACTCCTCCATTCGGTCATCAGAGACACAAACTCCAGTGTGCGTAAACATCTGAAATCCACCTTTACTCAGGTGCTGGATATTTCATTTGTTGGCCACGATAGATACAAACTCTATCATGAGCAGACATCTGACCCTCGCCTGTACTCAGATGCTGGAGATCTCGAAAAAACCACTGCACATTGGAACGGCCATGTTCTCGGCACTGAGATTAAGCATAGATTGTGTTTTCTGCCTTCTGTTCTCACACTCCTCGCCTTCAAGTCCCCCATATTGGGAATTTGGGAGCCACAATGCCTTCTGCCTGCCCACCAGAAAAAAGAGGTGCCCTATGGGTCTGCGTGAAACTCCATATAAGGTTCCACCAGCACAGCCCTCTATAGCACCACAATATCATAGGCCACCTTGTGAACTAATGCTTTGTCTGACACAGCTCGAGCCCCGACCTCCTGGTAGCCACCTAGATAGCGGGACCCATATCTGGCAGGTGTGACCTGCCTTGACCTGAGTCCTTCATCTCAAACCAACCTGGTTATTCACGTACCAGTCCCAGAACATAGCTCAAATTACTGTGCATGGGGGAATCTGAAGCACAAAAGAGTACTCCTCCTTCCTCATAGAAGGAAAATTAAATGTTGATATGGTGGTCCAACCCTCATATTGGGATCCAGGTGCATGGAACAAGAGCCAATGCCCACTCAGGATGGGCATCTGGGCAAAAACAGGCATTGTGACCCTTACCCTGAGACCCATTTCCAACAAGTCTCCATGGGAGCTGAACCAAAGCCCCACAGAGCCAAGCAGTCAAGCCTCTAGGCCCAAATACTAAGCCTTTGTAGGGTTATCCAGGCACAGGGACCTAT